>NC_052105.1:2964466-3117457 GCF_012273895.1 Zerene cesonia | reverse complement strand
ATACCTATTCTGTAAACGAATGCTCTTATTGAATTATGGACTTATTTGGTAATCAGCAATTGAATTAGTATAGACTCGTATAATATATGCCTGCATATGTCTTTCATTTTGCCTATTAATGGGTGTATTGAATTGTATCAATAATTATCTGATATGTTAGCTATAATTGCATTGCGTATATCTATGATTAATTATTTGCTATTATAATTCTTGGACATTTAAGAATAAACATTCTAGATTTAAAACCAAATAAATGGATAAATATATTGCAATAAAAATATTAATATAAAATGTTTCTATAATGTTTATTGTGATCGTATTATAATACGATTAAATTAATGTATATCTACAATTGATACACGAAAAACGCTGTTATTATCGTATTTTAATTCAGATTATTGAATCAATATGCATAGTGTGGAACGGAGATGAGATTATTTAGATTGATAAGATCGAATTACGAAACTATGCGGTAAGTATTAATAGCAATCCGAACTGTACTTACTTAGATTTTGATGAACTTAGATTTTCCGGTAGAACCTAAGATTTAACAACTATCAATGGTGAATATCCGAACAGGTCATTCATTTTAAACTTTTACCCCCGGGAATTAATTACAATTAATAGAACTCATATAATATAATACTTGTTAAAAAAAGACAGTTAGAAATCCAAACAAAGCTTGTTAAAAATTTTAAAATTTCAAACTTAAGCCCCTTACAAACGACGTATATGAATTCTAAAAAGAAATTCAACGGCAAGGAAACGGAGGAGAACCAATATAATGGCGTCATTTGTAACTAACAAGAATATACAAAACGTAAGAAATACTCCAAGTTAGAATCGGTTCATTAATTCTATAGCAGAGACGTCTTGTTATAATACAAGGGGTTGGAGACGGGCCAGGATATTTCTTTTAGTTAAGTTCCCTCTCGGCGTTTTGAATGATAAATTGTATGTTTAAATTCAAAAGTGTTCTCCACCACTTCTTTATTATGCTAAAATGAATATTTTTGACTACCAAAACTCGTTGTAACTAATGTGTACTACCAGTTTTTTGTAAATAAATGCTAAAATTGATATATGTGATACACTTTAAATTTAACAATTACATATATATCAATATCAGAATATAAATCGAAAGTTATTTATTTAAATTGTTTATATATTTTTAATTATACGTGCTACTCACTACTGCATGCTTCATTAACAAAAATAATGTTTCCAGCATTTACCTTATCAAATATCAATAGGCATACCCTAATTTGATTGCGACTTCCCGACTCGCTTCCGAAAGCTCTTAAGAAGCCATAAAAACTTAGCTCCGATTAGTGGACAACCTTGAATAACGGATATAACTTGCAGTGTGACCGATCGATTTTGTCTATCATTAGTATCGATGCAAGTCTTATAATGTATTAATGTGACACTTTAACTATAAATCAGTTTGTGTTTGTAGTCGGGGCTGCATGGATTAGCGCTTGGTTGTAAATAATCAACCAATCAATGATGAAACCTAACAAATATGAGACTCTGTGAGCTTTAGAATAAGTTATATATTATGTGCATTTATAAAATAATTTGCATTCAATATAAGTAGTGTTCGAATTATCAGCGTTGTGGTGTGTGTGCTTGCAACATTCTGCTGAATCTTTTGCAGCCACTACGCACACACACTGCCTTTTGTAAATGCATTATAATTATCATCTTATTATGTGAAATCTTCTTTTGTTTTATAGAAGTGTTGTTGTTTATTGATAATATTTTATTTGAAATCAATTTCGATATCGATTCCAAATACTATTTATTATTTACTGTATTACGTCTGTGGTTATAGACAATGTGTTATAGCTTCTTTTAATTTAATTTTATGTTTTTCATCTTTCTATGATCACGTGATAGATTAAGATAGTGCTAATGCTCATAAGTTGGAAGTCGCTTCATTCGTATTTATTCGCTTTAATATTGAAAAATTTTTTGTGTATCAAAGTTCACGCATTAAGCTAAAATTTTAATAAAAATATATAATATACCTTTACTTTCGGCTAATGAGATTATAATAGAACCTCGCTATTATAAAGACGTGTTAAACGTGGTCCAATAGCTATGACCGACTGTGAGTCCAAGAGTATTCTCCGTATGTTCCACTATTTTTCCCTATAAACCCAGTGTTTCCCCTCGTTAAAACCATTTAAACTGAACATGCATATAATTTATAAGGTAAATTTCTCGATCAATATACCAACTGACCGTATATATGTTCCGCTACCCATCCATAAAGTTAATCCTGCGATACTAAGCCTTCGGCACGATCTCCATTCTAGGCGAATTATTTTGTCAGCCATTTGACTCGCGATAAATTTGATATCCAATATCCTCTAAGTACATTCATAATTTTTTCAGACAAATTTTCCGAAGTTATTTATTGACTAGGATTTTTATCAATAAAACGCTGTTTCGGTTATTCCTTATGGTAGCTCGAACTGATAAGATCAATTTTCTCTGTTGTTTTATTTTCATTCGATCGAATTTTCGAACTTTCTAAAATATTTCTCTTCTATTTGTTACTAGAGATCCACCCCGTTTTCGCCTGTGGCACATATATAGCCTTCCTCAATAATTGGGCTTGCCAACACTGAAAGAATTTTTCAAATCGGACCGGTACTTCCTGAGATTACTGCGTTCAAACAAATAAACAAACAAACTCTTCAGCTTTATAATATTAGAAAATATTTTATTTTGAGCTTAGGTAATAATCATTGATGAAAATATATTAAGCGCATTAAAATCAAAAATGTGATCTTACTAATATTACAAATTTCAAAGTTAGTGATGGATATATGTTTGTTACTCTTTGACACGAAAACCCCTGCATAGATTTTGATGTTATTTACAGTAATTTGCAGCTTTTATATTAGAATAACACATGAGCTATAAAAATACTTTTTATTGCGCGCGGGTTCATTCACGAGAGCTCGCTACAACGAGTATTCGATAATGCCTAAAACAGCCATAACCAAGTGTATTACTATTTCTGATATAATTTTACTCATCATCATCATCATCATCACCAGCCCATATGTGTTCCCACAGCTAGGACACAGGTCTCCTATGAGGGTCAATAACTTTACTATAACAACCAAAAAGCATAATATGACCATATTCATTTTTAAATTTTGTGTCATCAAGTCTTGTATATTCTAAATTAATAAAATAACCTTTTTTATTATTACAGGTTAGGTAGAAGAAAGGCACTTTTTGAAAAGAGAAAAAGGATAAGTGACTACGCATTAGTTATGGGCATGTTTGGTATTATAATAATGGTAATAGAAAACGAACTGTCCAGTGCAGGTGTATATAGTAAGGTAGGAATAAATTAAGAGTATTAACGCATAGTATTTGATTTTACGCGAGTATTATACATTTTTTTTATGTCACCGTCGGCAATGGAGCCGGTGGGACCCCTGATGGTAAGCGTTACCAGCGCCCATGAACATTTGGAGGGGCATAAGGTCTATCGCAGACCTTACGCCTCTACAAATGGAAGGCCAACTTTAAATTGGAAAGGGATTAAGAAAGAATTGGCGAAAGGAATAAAGAAAAGGACTGGGAGGAAAAGGATATGGGCCTCCGGCTTCCCCACCGAACGAAACACTGCAAAATGCTATTTCACGCCGGTCTTCTGTTGGGGTGAGGTACTTCCCCGCTGCGAGCTGGCCCAATTCGTGCCGAAGCGTGCTCGACTACCACATACTGATCGGATTTTAAACGCGATTTCTCGAGATCGCGTTTCGAACACTTAAAAATAAAATACATTGATATTTTATTTATTATATTTTGTGATAGATTCTATGCAATTACAATGCAATATTTCTGTAATTTTATCGTATAATAATGCTAATTTTTATAATTTTCAGGCTTCAATATATTCTCAGGCTCTCAAAACGCTTATATCAATGTCAACTGTGATTTTACTTGGCCTAATCGTCGCGTATCACGCCTTAGAAGTACAGGTAAGTCATTTTCAATGTTAATGATCATTTTATCGAGTCATCATTAAATAACTAATAAGATTGATAGTAAAAATTACTATATAAATTTAACATTTAGTTTTATAGCGTTCCATCTATACTAATATTATAAAGCTGAAGAGTTTGTTTGTTTGTTTGTTGGTTTGAATGAACTAATTTCAGGAACCACTGGTCCGATTTGAGAAAATTTTTCAGTGTTAGATAGCCCATGTATTGAGGACGGGTATATGCTATATATATACCACAGCCGAAGCCGAGGCAGAGCGCTAGTTGCTTTATAAATTGAGAAATTTTAAAGAGAGATAGTTTTTAGAGTGGGTTATCCCCTACAAACCGACACGAAATTCAATTTCTGAGGCGGGATCACAGATCACCGAGAAGTTAGTTCGGCGATTGAAGCGGGTTCGAATCCCGCCACGTGATCAAAATTTGTCAGCTCTTTAAAATTTCTCAATTACGACAACAAGTCGACCTGTTTAATTAATATAAAGCATTGAGTATTAATTATATAGATAAGCTTCATTTTATGGCTTCCACAATTTCATTTTTTTTAACACTTTTTGTTATCTATTAGGTATTTAATTATTTTATCTATAAGAGCACAAGCGATTTAAAGACGCACGACGCAGACTTAAAGTAAAATTCCCCTTATCGCTGATTGTGCCTTCCCTCAGTAACATTGACTCAACCTTGTATCTTTCAGTTATTTATGATAGACAACTGCGCAGACGATTGGCGGATAGCAATGACGTGGCAGAGAATAGCGCAAATCGGTCTAGAACTTACCATATGCGCGGTTCACCCCATACCGGGTCAATATACCTTCACTTGGACGACTAAATTGGCCAACAAAGGAGGAGTTATTGGAGTAGAAGTTGTAAGTATACGGTTACACATATATCCAATAAACCTTGCAGATTGATTTTTTAATAGGAAGTAACATATATGAGGTGGACTGTATATTTTATTGACAATAATAGGAAACATTCATTAAGGCAGCTTTTTTCGGACAAAAATTTATAATTTACCAACCCTGTATAATATATTGAGATATTAAGCTCGGACAAACGCAACGAAAATGCAATGAAAATAGTCGATGCCGCCAATGCATTGCATTCTGAACGAAATTAGCAAAATTCTTTGATATGCTCTTAGCTATAATGTACGATTTGTTGAAAGAAAACACTCATTGTCGCTGCATTCAAAAATATTTGAAACAATTTAAATTGGCAAATATATAAGTATGCCTTCGTTTTATGTAAAAGTTTATGCGTCTTCCAAGTAATTTTTTTAACTTTATTTATTTTATTTTGAAATTTGTTTCCATATATCTTTATAATTGAATTTTTATTTATCTTTTCTGAACTGATATTCATTTTGATTTCCTCTCTAGGGCACAATGTATAAACAAATACAGGTCTGTATTATGACGAGTTGTGTTTTTAAGTGATGTTAGTGTGTCCGTTTTATGGCATGTTTATTTATGTTTTGTTCATTTTTGTACGTCGTCTAATTTTTATCGTGATTGTATAACCCATAGAAATTGTTTTACACGAACTGGCTTAGATTGGGGTTGGGTGTTCTGTTTTGTAAATACATCACATTTTAGTATATGACATGTGCTAACCCGATTAATCGATTTCACACACAGATTTCCGAAGTTAGATTAGCCATCTTTACAATGATACTACAATTATTAATTATAAATACCGTTTTTCAAAGTGTGTGTGCTTGTTATTGTGTTTTTCACGTCCTAATGAAATTATTGCAGTATTGTTTTTGCAAATTGTGTGATTCTGATACAAATTAAATATGTTTTAATGTTACATTAATGATTGTTTACTTGATAATGCTAATGTCACAGTTAATAATATCTCTTCAAAACTACCTACATAACATTGCTTTTTGTATTTATTGTGTTATTATGAACGTAGTAATTTCGTTTCATTTCAGGTACCGTACGATGTAACCCTATCACTACCAATGTTTCTTCGTCTTTACCTTATATGCAGGGTTATGCTACTTCACAGTAAACTGTTTACCGACGCTTCTTCTAGAAGTATAGGCGCATTGAACAGGATTAATTTTAATACTAGGTATGAAACTTTAACGCGAATATTACGCTTTATGGATTATGAGAAGTATGACGTAATTCATTTCTTTTGTTTTTTGTATTATTTAAAATAAATTCGTTGTAATCACCAGATTTGTATTGAAGACTCTTATGACTATATGTCCGGGAACTGTGTTACTTGTATTCATGGTTTCCTTATGGATAATTGCAAGTTGGACGCTTCGTCAATGTGAGAGGTTAGTAAAGATCATTGTATCTGTGTCGGATGTGTTATAAGTTAAAATATACGCTATAATAAGTACCAATAATAAAGACGAAATCATTAAAGTTCTCATTAGTCACATTCCTGTATAAGCTATTCATTTGTTCTATTTGTTCATCAGTATTTTGGCTCTCATCATTTAGTTCAAACACCAATCATATGTTTTGAATTGTAACAGTGTACTCGATGTAATGCCTAAATGGACATGCAATGCTTATGTATCGTGGCGTTGTGAAAACATTTGTTTTGCTTTTTATCCCCTGTGTTTCCTTACTTATATTTGTTTCGTATACTTTGAAGAAACGTAGTTGATTAATCAACGCAATAAAATACAAGAGTTTGACTTTGACTATTTTTGCAAAAGTAGCTTTCAAATGTGTTAGAACATTGATGTATAAATGTCTGTATAGATATGTGTTATAGTATAGTATAGAATAAATGTTTATTGTGATTTTCTTGGTGTTGCAATTCAAGATAATATTACGCAAGATTCTGTCGCACATTGGTGAATCGTAATTGAGTGTTGACAATGCTTTTTAAAACGAAGCGCTTAAAGGCACGATGTATGAAAGTGATTCACCTTTTGATTGTACAATAAACATAGCTACGCACAAAATGGCTCTAATGGTAATAAGAATTTCTTTCAAGCTTACAAAATAAATTAAACGCACAAATACTGCACTCGTGCAATGTTGAGCAATATTAAAATTGTAATACGCAGGCGCTTTCTAATACTTTACTCTGTGTCTCTTCCTTCCTGTTGCTACGGCTCTCTTATAAGTGTTATCTGTTCTTGTAGCCCCGTATCACTAATTGGTATTTCACAGCATGGCTATCTGTAATTGGTTTTCTGTCGAATTAAATGTTTAGACTGCACGTTGTATTCAACCAATAAAACCGTATTAGTGTGTATGTAGAAAAAAGACTGTTCACCGTTGGAAGGCATGCGATATTTGCTTAGTAATAAATTCATGTGACTATGTACTAGTCTATTTTATGAAGTATCGAACTCAGTGTCTAACTTCGTTTATAAAGCTTTCGTTCTCTAAATACAATTAACGTTAATTGGTGAAGTATACGGCTATCATGTGGTTCTTGTCGGGCATTTTGGCTCTCAGGTTCCACGATGAAGACCATGCCAATTTGCTAAACTCAATGTGGCTGACAGCTATAACGTTCCTCTGTGTCGGCTACGGTGATATCGTACCCAACACATACTGCGGCCGTGGCATTACTCTTACCTGCGGTATGGTGGTATGTATGACATTGCGGTAGGCCTATTCAATAAACAAATAATTTCCACGGACAGCTTACTCAAATTTAGACAAAGCAAGATGAATCCCCTCGCTCTTGCTATGTCTAAACTACAGGTATACAATACATCGGTAAAGGTGAGCCATTTTATGTGCCAATGTTAAATGCAATCGGATCAATGTTAATGATCAAAGTCAAACTCTTCTAGGTCGTTATTATTCCTTCTTTCCACAGTTTTTCTTCTTATTTCGATCAACTCTTTCATTTCACCAAATGAAATAAGCTTGCGTACATCTGTAGGTAGGAGAACACAGTCATACAGGATTGTTTCATATGTAAAAAATACAATATTATGCGTATAACGTTAAGGAGGTGAATTTATTTTCGAAAGGTTTCACGATGAGGAACATGCTAACCTACTCAATGCGATGTGGCTTATCGCAATAACTTTTCTCTCCGTTGGTTTTGGTGACATTGTGCCAAACACATATTGCGGCAGAGGTATCGCTGTTAGCACCGGCATTATGGTAAGTTGCTTCATAAAATAATGTCTATGTGTTGACTGACAGTTGCGTCACGTCACTAAAGGTTCTGATATATTTCAGAGTTGTTTTTAAATCACTATGTTTATAACGTCAGTCAACACTCTATAGCGGATGTACAAGTTACAAATAAATAATGTATGTACATCATGTCGGAATCACTAATACTTCGATGTAATAAATGTTAACTGTATGTTCACAGAATATAATGCCGAAAGTGTGTGTAATAATGCAATATGATATTTAAGTATATATTCTCTTACACAAAGCCTTCTATCACTCACACTCGATGTACACTTTAATAGAACTGTTATTAACAATTGAGCAAATTGATGCAAAAATTTCAATCACGTAAATATCGTTGAATATATTTGATGTAATGAAACGTCCATTTCCCTGTTAAAGCCAGCTAATTTTTAGACATATTCAGTAGTATGGAATGCTTCATTTCTCCTTTCTATCTCTTGCTCTCTTCACTTGACTCTTTCACTAAAATGCACAATGAACTTATTTTTAAAATGGCTCACTTTTCCTAAAGTAATCTTACCTTGAAAGTGTGTAAAGATTGCACTTCTAATAGTTTTGTGTGGGTTTAACGAAGTGTGGTAGTATTCAAATAATCATGAGGTCGATTAGCACAATTAGATGAAAATGCACGGATTGGAAGTATTAATCACAAATTCATGACTAAAAACTTTCTTCTTGTGGAAAAGTTGAAGTGTGAAACATCGTTGTGTTGAATAGAAAAGTCACTGCTACGTTTCGTTAGTGTTCTTATTTGACATAGCCAACGATATTTCCATACTTTCCGTTAACTCTTTTGTCATTAGGAACATTTTTATAGCACAAAGTTAAATGAACTCTTATTAAAATTATATAATTACAAACAAGTGTCGAGACACTTAAATACTAATATACCTTAACATAAATGATGAGGGTGATCGATGCAAAATGGAAACGAGGATTATTTTAATCGATTTTTGTTACGCTTCACATATTTATTCTTGCATGTTTGATTTATCTTCTGACTGAATTGTGTCTATTATCCTCGCGCTACTTAAACTCTAAGTTAAATAAATCACATAGCCGATAAATAATTTTTGTTTTTGTTTCTAGCCTCGATAACGCATTTTCGTTTAAGGAATGAGAAATTTTGAATGCTTTTACACGTTCGCTTGCATTTTACATTAAGGTATTCACTTAACAGGGAGCTGGATGCACTGCGTTATTAGTCGCGGTTGTTTCAAGAAAATTAGAATTAACTAGAGCTGAGAAGCACGTTCATAACTTCATGATGGACACACAACTTACTAAAAGAGTAAGTATTGTATTGATGTCGGTTCATCACAATTATTGTAATCTAATTAACAGGGGGCTGGATGCACAGCATTATTAGTGACCGTTGCTTCGAGAAAATTAGAGTTAACTAGAGCAGAGAAGCATGTGCATAACTTCATGATGGAAACTCAGCTCACGAAAAAGGTAAGGTGATTGTGCGAAAGAATACCGGATGCGAGGTAAGACAGTGCGTGATTTCAATGCTTAAGACTATTTCTTGTGTAGGTGTTTCATACTCCAGAGGAATATTACCTTTGTTGTTTTTAACTAGGTTTGAATATTGTTGTTTTTGAAATTAACTGTCTTCGAGTGCTAACAGTGATATTTTGTATACGCTACAATTTATTAAGAGTAGATTATAAAATAAAAAAGGTATAGTTTGTATTAGCTTATTCATTATAGATAAAATAGACGTTCATAAAATTTAATTAAATTTATAAGTATTAAGAAATTATAACAGCTATATATATTATTTTAATAACATTGAAACAAAACTTTAAATATTTTCGCATATGTTTTGAATAGAAACATTTTCCCGCCCCATATTTAACAGTGTATTCCGTTAGCAATATAAAAATCATCATACACGTTTGTATTTTTCGTACATAGTTTAGTGACTTTATGACGGACATAACTAGATATTAAAAATCTTTATGTGTGGGTAGATGAAGTGTGTTCCAAATTAAATATACCCATATAGATATATAAACCATTGAATTTTAATCCTTATTAGACAAAGAGTGTGTTACTCCTTAGTCCTTAGTTTCGCTTGCATTACCTGGTTTTACGTCGTAATAACGATGCATGGATTATAAAATTTCAGCTGAAAAACGCTGCGGCAAATGTTTTGAGAGAGACTTGGTTAATATATAAACACACCCGTCTGGTGAAGAGGGTGCATCCGGGCCGAGTGAGGACGCACCAGAGAAAGTTTTTATTAGCAATTTATGCGTAAGTTCCTTTGATGAAGCTATTAATATAATTCACTACATAGTATAACAAAGTCACTTTCTCTGTCCCTATATATGCTTTAATCTTTAAACCTACGCAACGGATTATGATGGGGTTTTATTTAATAGGTAGAGTAATTTAAGAGGAGGGTTATATGTACAATAACATTTCTTAAACTACTCCGAATTTAACGCGTGCGAGCGGCGGCCAAAAGCTAATAAGTTTATAAAAAACTCATCACACATAATCATTATTCATAATTATCATTGAATTTTTCATTAGTCTCTCACATACATAAATACTATAAAAATATTCTGCGAGCTGTTAAGTATACTTATACATTAAATTTTTATGTTTACTTGAATAATAAACATATTATTTCCTATCTGCTTATTATTATTCAAGGAGTGCACAATAACATGCCTGTTTTTATACAGAATAAAGATAAATAATGTTATGTTGTGATACTATTTTTCAGGTTAAGAAAAGTAAAGATGGATCAAAGAAAGCTCATGGACAACGCCAACACAATAACCGACATGGCGAAGGTAATTCAAAATCTAATCACTTTGAATTGCTAGTAAATGCTACTTACATACACTCCCATATAGATATTTAGCGAGCACGGCTCAAATTTTGAATCCTTAAATGCACACTTCGATAATAACTGAATAAATAAACAACAAATTGGTTAATTGTATCTATCATTTACTTAGTCAGTCTTCCTATGGATTCTATTTTATTCCTTCTGTATTGTTACAGTAGTATTGTAGTAGTATTGTATCAGCTTGACACATAGTTATTTTTTTTAATTATAAGTGATATGGTACATACGTATTATTATGAAAATCGTCTTCTTGTTTTTGTTAAGGAAAAAACATTAAAAAACGAAGAAGAATTGAAGCACAAAAATAACAATGAAATAGTTTTAGAGTGTTTGAATTTATATTTGTCTAAGTAGCTTTATGCGAGGAGATTTTTTTTTATATCCCATAGTCCGCCACAATGATAGATACAATTCATGATATATAAAGCCTCCATTTAGTCTCACTCGACATTTTGTCAACCATGATGTAAATATCCGAAAAAAGTTCCATTTAACATAGATACGCTTAAATTATTTCAAACATTTATTACAAATAAATTATTACAATCGCTTATTTCAAACATTTTTCCCTTAGAAAACACATCTCACATTGATTAAAATGATGCAATACCAAAAACATAGTAACACGACTAGATTAGTTTAGTTTTTTAGCGGTCGATGGATCCTATTTCCAAATTTGACCTTCGCCAATAAGTAGAATTAGATATTTGATTGTAGAATTTACAAATCCACTCATCTTAGCTACGCGCATGATTATAGCTGAATTAGACAGTAGCTTGCATGGTGTTTTAATAATTAATTATTCGATTGTATTGTTATGGGAAAACAAAGTATACACTCATTTTCCAAGATATACAAAACACAAGTAAAACGGTGAATTCAGCTTTGTTTTGGTAGTGGTGGTACGGTACTATTACGGTAACGAAATGTTTGTTATTTTGTAAAGTAACACTAAAGTTAGAAAAACATAAAAACATACTATTTGTTCAAGGCACGAAGGACGAATATTTAAATAAAAAAAATTGTCCATAACTCTTAAACATTCTTACTCTAATTATAAACAATCTATTGTGTATTCAAAGAACATTGAAAATCAATAATATTTAATTTTTTCACTAAGCCTTATACTCATAATAGATGCTGATAGTTACATTTATTATGAAATAATTGAATCCTACACATATAACATAAATTCAAGACATAACACTCAACACTAAATAGTGACTAATACCGTCAATGAGTATGGAGCTGCAATGCGATTGATAGTAGGACCCCTTCTTGTTACAGACCCAGAACACGGTTTATGAGATAGTATCAGATATGAGCTCAAGACAAGATAGCATAGAAGAAAGGTTGACGAGTTTAGAAGAAAAATTAACTACATTACAGGTATGATTACGTTTATAATGAGAAAATTAATTTGGGCTGCTATAGTCGCTCAAACGTTGCACCGGGAACGGGGTGCATACATAATTCAAAAAAATGTGTGAATTTCTCTTTTTTCTTTAAAAATATATATGAGTTAAAATCTAGGAAAAACTTGAAACATTGGATGGGGTTATACTGATTGAAATATTCAATAAAGATTACTTATGAAAATAATAAACAATAAATTACGCTATTGAAAAAAGAAGGACTACTAATATTTATTAGATAGAGAAAAAATTAATACATATTTGTCCTACCACAGTGCAGGAATTAACGATATAAGATTTCACTTTCTATATATATTTCTTTGAAGAAATGCCCTCCGTGAAAATTGCATCGAATAATACATATTATATAGTAACCTAGTCAGTTGGTATCCTTTTGCATTATATAATTTAGGGGTATTTTAACGAATCGAGATTCCCAGAAAGTTTTAAAATAGAACTAACATTATAAATGTGAAAGTTTGTGTGTTTGGATGTTTGTTCATCAATCACGCTGAAACTACTGGACGAATTTTGATGAAATTTGGTATACAGACAGGGTATGAGCTGATTTGGGTGGGGTTTTTATCTCGATTAAACGCTCCCTTGGGATAAAACAGTAATCTTGGTATTCGGGCGGAGCCGGGAGGAGCGTCTAGTCGTTTATAAATGGTTGACAATAACTCAATTCCAGGAACAAGTGAATAGTCTACCTGATGTGATGGCGCGGTGCCTACAGCAGTGTTGGGAGAGAGCAGAGCAGAGGAGGAACTTCCTGCACCCAGATGCGGCGGCCGTGCCAACTCCGCCAGCAGCAAATATTTCTCCATATGTCAGGTTGTTGTAGTCATTTTTTTATGCGCAACTGATGTGGTGGTTCTCCTGATGGTAAGGGATCACCCCATGATCATTGGCAGAGCTAGTGCCTGTGCGTTGCCTGCGTTTAAGGGGAAAGGGATAAAGATAAGATTGACATCTGGAAAGAAGGAATGGACTGAGAAGGGTGAGGATAAAAAGCCTCCGGTCCCCTATTCATTGTACGATATAAAGTAGCATGTTATTGTTACACGTCGGATATTAATGCGAGTGAGATATTTCCCCGATGGGAACTGGGAACCCAATTCGTGCCGAAGCGTAGTCCACATTAAAGAATATGATTAGATGTTATTCAGCTAAATAAATGCTTTGGTTTTTTTTTTTTGAAGGAGGAGTAGAGAGTGGAAAAGAACTACCAAGGTTGCTCATGAATTTGTAATATAATTTGAATTATATTTTTCAAATAGATATATCATCTAATATTTATTATCTTAAAACATACTTAAATCCATTTATTCTATTCTTAATGAATTTCTGGTTTGACAATTAGCTAGAAATAATTGAATTAGAATGTAAAAGTACTTTTATTACCTGGATCTACTCAGAACATTTCGTTGAGCCATGTAAAGTCAGACGATGACGATGAGTCAGACGATGAGTTTTATTATTTGCTTAATTGTGATGCTTGTTTCCAGAACAATTCCTCCCACCACACACCCCTGGCCGCCGAGCCCCGTCCTGCAGCCGGCGGCGCGCGCGCACTCGGCGCCAGAGAGCGCGGGCGCGCCGTCCCCCGCGCCGCAGCCTCCAAGCCCCGCGCCGCACCCCCGTCCGCCTCTGCCCAGCTGAGTACCGCCTTCCAACTCCGAACTCCTGTGCTGAACTCGACGAAACTCGGCGCCCCTCCTCTGACCCCCCCCCTTTTGTTACACGAGGCCATCGGGTAAATTGTTTCACTTTATATTTCGATGACTTTACCGAAACTTTCTTTTTTACTGATGTTTTTTAATGGACGTGTTCAAAAAGTGCTAAATGACAGTGAAATATTTACCCCGGATCGTCAGCGCGGAGCGAGATAAGGTCAGCCGTAGTTTTCTTCGCTGTTCCATTAAAGTTTCGGATGTGATGGACTGTTTAGTGTTACGTAGATAGTGAATGAACGGACAGAAGGACGAGCCGATGTGATTACGATGCTTTATTTAAAGACGCTTTAGCCAATACCTTAGATGATATTTTGATTACATTATCAGCGTTTGTAAAAATAATGTTCATGTCTTATTTAAGGTGAACCTGAAATTATTTTATATGAACTATCAATAAGTTTAATTTGTTTGTACAATTAATGAAGCACGTCAGAAATATTCTATTTGTTTAGGTGTGTTTTGTTAACTCAGTATATCAACACATGTAACTGATGGCAACTGTTTGAGAATTGTATAGAACTTTTATATACACGTAGTGTATAGATGTTTAAAAGCAGCGAGAAATAGGTACAGATATTATAGTCTTGTTCACTTCTTTATAAGTATAAACTACATAGTGCAGTTAATGTAAAGCCAGGGACAATACATATAGCAGAAATGCATCATGTTCAATAAATAAAAGTTAAGGTATAGCTCAAACATTAAATTAATATCAAGATGCACAATTAAAATACAATTTAGAAGTATATCAGGTTTTTTAAAGAAACAGATACTGTATCAGATAAGTATAAGGTATAGTATAATACAATATAATAAATGCATATTAGTGTTGAATAAAAACAATGAGATTTAATTTTTTTCTGCTATATGTATAGAGTTATCTGCTAACCATCTTACAGACCTTATAGGTTTCTTTACTGTTTACACACTTAGTTTAAAGAATTGTTATTACTGATTGACGTAGATGTAATTTTTATAACCTAGAATAAGCAAGCTTCGTATTAAGACATTAAGATTGATGGCTGTCTAAATAGTGCCTAAAACACTACAAAAATTTCGATAATTCAGTTTTATTATCTTAAATAACATTAAACCTGTAAATAGTACCTAGTACGTAATAAGAGTATAATAATTAATATTAGCTTGTATGAGAAGGAGTTGTGGGAACAATTTATTTATATTTTTCGTTAGCATTATCGTCTAAAACATTTTCACTTTAATAATGTATCTCCCTATTGAAATACCCAATATTTATATCTAGTCTTACGTCACTGTTGAATTCATTCATAGATATTTAGAGAGTAACATAAAAACTCTAATTGTACGTTAATCTATTTAGAATATTTTTAAAATTTTAATCACATTGTCCAATATAATAATAAAATGCGTTGAAATTGAGTAGCCAATGTAATACTGTGTGTTTTTATATATTGATTGTAAATTAAAATTTAATTTTAAACTGTTTTGTAGTCCTTCAAATTTATTACACAATTCTTTTATCTGTGGATTACATAACAAAATATATTTATATCTGTTAAACTGTATATGTTATACTTTGTTAAACTATATTATTATCTATACAATTCTAAATGATTTATATTTAAACATTTTGTTTAAAACAATATTCAAATATTGGTATAATTGTATTTATAGACAAGGGTAAAATATTATAGTTAGTTATCAGTATGCGGCCTTAGTAATTATTTAGTACGGCAAAAATATTATATTTTAGTAATTAGGTATGTTCGTTTCTGTTGCGATATATTTTGCTAATCTGTAAGAAATTGATTTCTATATTTAGTAAGAATATAAATTCCTATTAGATGTTCGATATGAAACACCAATTAGTGTAGATTAGAATAATATTTGATTAGCTGTAGGAGTTGATTTTACACAACATTACTATTACCACAAGATTGTGTTAATTTAAATTTTTTGTTTCTTATCGACATACTTATGCTTAATTTTCACGCTACTATAACGTTTTTTAATTACTAACGGTACTAAATATTAGCATTTCACCACAACTATGATACTGTGTTATTTTTTTCTCTTGTTGTTGTTAAGTATTAGTAATGTTCAGTTTAATTTATTAATTATACAAGTTGCAATGTTTAGCCTAAAACGATCGTTTCTAGTCTTGATTTAGTCATATATTTTACATTAATTAATGATAATAACATGTTCTGTAATGTATTTTATAATCTTAAGATGTTTCACTATTCATAATTAATATATTCAATTAAACAACTTGAACAACCAATAAATTAATTTTTAAGAAACATTGACCAAATGTTGTTAAGGATATGAAAATAAATGTAAATTATGTATAATAAAAAATAATGTATAAATATAATGTATAAAGTTAAACTTGCGAATTTTAATGTAAATATATAATAAGACATAGTTCAGATTAATTGTTTTAATACAATTACGTTTGAATTTATTAAAATTTTATTTGTATGCAAATTATACGCGGTGCAACAAAAGATGATGAAACTTTTGTGATTTGATGAAATGAAAGTGTAACTTCGAATATATGAGCTGTAGTATTTTCTAGAATGTCTTTTCATTATAACAAACCCTACTTAACTTTACGTTTTGCACGTTTTTGGATCCAATTCGTAAATTTTTCGACTTATCTGTAGTAGACTGAGAGATTTATAATGCACTAGCTTTTCGCCCGCGGCTTCGCCCGCGTAGAATTCGCTTATATCGCGCGACACGGTAAGGAGTATTTTCTTCGCATCAAAAAGTGTGGTTTGTTCTTTCCCACGTTCATCTCCATCTTTATACCAAGTTTCATCAAAATCGGTTTGACAATAACGAACTTTCATACAAACTTTCATCCCCTCTTTCAACCCTTTCTACCCTTTTTTCGCGATAAAAAGTATCCTATGTTCTTTCCCAAGTTCATTTCTATCTTCATATCAAATTTTGTAAAAATCGGTTCAGTGGTTTAGGCGTGAAAGCGTAACAGACAGACAGACAGACAGAGTTACTTTCGCATTTATAATATTACTAGTAGGGATGATGTATTTATAAACGAATACATACGTAAAAAACGAAGGAGGCTACACATTTCTATATATAGTTGTATCACTAGCACGCAATCAACAAGCTGAAAATCCAATATCCACTCTAATATTAAAATAAATATAATTAATTTTATATAAAAATAAGTGGGAATTTACTGTTTGATTTCTTTTAACGATATGATTTGCTAGGTATCTTAGATATAAATTTTTTATTTTGCAACTTTGACAAAATTAATAACTACTGTAAATTATAATAATGAGTACATGGAAGTGGTGTCGCATTAATGGTAAACATTTGATGAGCAACGTTTGATCAAAAATATTGCTGGAAATTTATTTAAATGTTGACCCTCCTCGGGCAATAATAATCATTATCAACTCTCCAACAATATGCGTGTTGCCAGCAACTCTGCAACATGACGATTCAACTCTGTTGCAAAATAATTGTTACTGTGTATCATCATCATCAGCCCATTTATGTTCCCACTACTGGGACACAGGGCTTCTTTGAGGAGTTCAGGCCATAATCCACCACGCTGCCCCGTGCGGGTTGGTAGATGATACATGCGTTGAACTTTTGATTCTTGGACATGCCGGTTTCCTTACGATGTTTTCCTTCACCGTTTTTGAGCAGTGTTGATGTTACACATGCGCAGATAAATTGAAAAAACAATGTATTTCCCGCACGCTCGCCTGGCCTCGAACCTCGATTTGTCAATTTTAAGTCCGAGGGTCTCACCACTGAGTCACCACTGCTTTTGTTATTATGTATACGGGGCGTATAAACTTCAAAGACTGGCAAAACAGTCGTGTTGTCCCGAACATCGCCAATCGCGGTACTTTCAAAAAGATGACTCACCGACTCGTATAAAGTAGGCAACTTATCTAAACCGATATAAAATGAATATAGTAAAAAAAAAAACAGCCTAATTACAGCGAATCAACTTATTTTCCTTCATGCTCATGTACAGAGTACACGTAAGGAAATTATTTAATCCTGGCGATTCTAATCAGGCTTAATAAGACAAACTTTTGAAATTATTGTATTGCCACCGATCCTTGGTAAGTGTGCAAAATAGAATATTGTAGAACATTCCTACGTTAACAGAACGTCGTTTAATATTAAAGTTATTTTCCACGCTTTAACGTGATTATGGTTGACATCAAGTCTGATACTATACGATGTCATCTGGTTTTTTTATGTCGTCGTCGCTACTGAGGCTGGTGGGTCACCAAGTGGGTGGGTAAGGGCTTCCGCCACCCATGAACATTTGGAGGCGTAGGGTCGTTTATAGACTTCACTTTTCGACGAGTGGATTGGTACTTAAATGGTATGCAATATAGAAAGGATTATCGAGAGGAAAGGTTATCTCAATATTATCTTAAATATGACCTCTGAATCTGAGAATATTAAAGCGTTTCCTTTGTATTCTTTAATTATTATATTATAATTTTCTTCTCTCATTCACCTTCATATATTTTCAAAGGCAATTCACTTCGTTTAGGATCAATAAAGAATTTTGAACCCCTTTCTCATTTAAATAAAAAAATGTCACCGTTTGTATGATGCATAAAGCAAAATATTTTAAATGAAAAGAAAACGTACTTTGAATGTTTTCATATAATCACGGTAGCGTAGCACATTAATTGTCCCAGCTTCTTATTAAAATTAAGTATGCAATATATGCACAAAGTCTTGGCATTCCTTCCTTGCTTTAATGTAATGATACTTGGCTAAACATCTGCGGTACGATTGTAAAGAATGCTATGGAATGACAAAAACAACTGAACTAAGATAATTTACAAAAATAATACTCTACTTCTGTATGAAAGTATAATTTTTTTAAATTAAGGAAAACAACTGAAATGTATTCCAACAACATTGTTATGGGTGAAATAACTATGAAATACTTTAGTAATTTGATGTGGTTTCAAGTTAATAAAAGTATTCGGAACGTGTGTGCATAATTTTACTGACGGCCTCTTTCAGAAGGCTTGGATCCATTAAAGATTTACTAAGAGGATGTAATGACTTTTCGAAACAATGAATTATTTAATCACACTAATATTTAAATGCGGAAGTTTGTTTGTTTGGATTTTTGTTCGTCAATCACGCTGAAACTATTCAACGGATTTTGGTAAAATTTAATGATCTGTATATCAAAACCCATTAATATCTATACTCTTATGAACTGACATGGGTGATAGAATACTTCTTATCTCGATTAAAAGCTCCCTTGCGATGACTAAATCATTTGTAATTGTCCAAATAACACCGGGCAAAGCCGCAGGCGGAAGCTAGTTCTAGCTAGCTATCAAAATTTTGTATTCACATAGTTGTATTGATATCATTTACATATGTGTTTCAATTCGTAGCTTTTTGGAAAATAAAACTTTAAGACTAACAAACACGTGAGCTATATCAAACACGCTCATACGTAAGAGGCAGATATTATATACTACATTTTTAGTAATTTTAAATCTAATAATCAAATTAAAATTCATTAAACCATTGATGATATATAGCCGTGTCTAGAGATTTTTACAATTAAATAATATACAATACGTTAAAAGAGCAGAAACACTCGAGACCTTTAAAATATTATTATAAGCTTTTGATTAGCAGCACCTGTTCCCTTTTCGGTATGTATGTCGAATCTTGCACGCTGAAATTAATCCACTTCTTATTGAAATTTAAATTTGTCGAATTTTTCAATAGGTAAGTATGACAAAGCATTATTATGTGATCTAAAGATGGGGGCTACAGATATAATTAAATAATATCACAACTATGACGTGTTTCATTGGATTTCTAAAGTTTATTAAAAAAATGTATATTTTTATTGAGTTAAGTCAAAATTATGCTGCTAATCCTATCCTATTAGTCCTACTAGTCCTACTAATATTATAAATTCGAAAGTTTGTAAGGATGTGTGTGTGTGTGTTTGTTGCTCTTTCACGCAAAAACTACTAAACCGATTGCAATGAAATTTGGTACGGAGACAGCTGGACAACTGGAATCGTATAGGCAACTTTTTATCCCGATATTCTTACGGGATACGGACTTACACGGGTGAAAACGCAGGCCGCAGCTAGTAATTATTATAATATTTAAGTAGGCGCTCTTTGTTTGATATTGAAGTAAAGTATATTACAAGCAGTGGTGGCTCAGTGGTAAGGACCTCGGACTTCAAAATCGATAAGTCGGGGTTCGAGACCGGGCGAGCGCGCAGGAAATAAATTGATTTTTCAATTTATCTGCGCATGTAGATAACATCACCACTGCTTCAACGGTGAAGGAAAACATCGTGAGGAAACCGGCATGTCCAAGAATTAAAAGTTCGACGGCATGTGACATCTGCCAACCCGCACTTGGCCAGCGTGGTGGATTATGGCCTGAACTCTCATAGGAGGCCTGAGTCCCAGCAGTGGGAACATATATGGGCTGATGATGATGATGATGATATTATGAATAAAATATTATAAATACGAATACATATTTTCTTAGTCGAAAAATGTGTTATTTCAAGTGCCATTTAAATAAACATTTGTCGTATGACGAAACATGAGTAGAGAGCAAATTCATGGTTTAAATTCAAATACCATTAATGATTCCACGAATATACTTATTTCATGCTAGTCTTTACAAAAGTAGCACAGGAATATAATACATTGAAAGAACAAGCGATATTACTTACATTTAGACAGCTGCTACTAACGGTCTTGAGACGGAAACTTGTTGGATTAATAAAATTTATGGGAAGTCGGCCTTACGTTTCGGAAGTTTGATATTGTTGCATAAAGTGTGTAAAATACACATTTATACACCCTTTTCTTTTTAACTTTTGTGATTTGTAAAGTCTTAAATTGCTTCGCAATATGTATACTGTTTATTTAATAGCCTACTTGAAATATTTAATCTGAAAAAAGAGTTCTCACTTGTGTTTGAAAGTTGTGAAATATAAAGAAAAGCTCTAAATAAAATACAGCGCGATTTTTTAACGTACAAAATATGATAAATTATTTGGTAGACAATGCAGAATTCCAGAATTACCCGGCCTAATGTGGAGAACCTGTCCCTTCATGTCACTTGGATATCTCGATTTTATAGCTACCACACTCAGACATTGAAAAGGCATAATAATTTTTTTTTTGTTTTCTATGTTCTCCAAATAAATAAATGAATAAATTCTTACCCCGTAAACTTTTAAAGTTACTTTTAAAGTAAAGTCATAGCGGGCAAATGATTTGTGATTCGCTTGAGGATCACCACCGCCAATGATTTTTTGGAGTATTCTCAGACGTATATCGTCTGAGAATACTAAAAATTACGACTATATATATATATATATATATATATATATATATATATATATATATATATATATATATATATATATATATATATATATATATATATATATATATATATATATATATATATATATATATAATTGGAATCTCGGAATCGGCTCCAAACATTTTCATGAAATTTAGTATATAGGGGGTTTCGGGGGCAATAAATCGATCTAGCTAGGAATCTTTTTTGAAAATGTCATATTCGTGTTTTATTTGTGTTTTTTTTTTCCTGACATCTATTGGTGAATAATAATACTATTTTGCTTCGTAGATAGCTGGACAACTGAAATAACACATAGGCACTTTTTATACCGATATTCCTACGGGATACGGACGTACGCGGTTTCAACCGCGGGTCACAGCTAGTATAACTAATTTTGGTTCATATGAAAATACAAATACAAGAGATTAAGTCTCAACCGCTTGGATGTATGGATATGAAATGTATATCCATGAAATTAGTATGATATGTATAGTATTTTGTGGCACTGAACCCTGGCCAATTCTGTTGCATTTTTATTACCTGATATCTTAAAATAAGACATTTCCCATTTCACTCTTTCCGAGCTTTATTTTCATAGCAAATATCCATCTCTGAGTGGTTGTAAACATAAAGATCATTTATTTTTATCTGAGCTCTAACCTTTATCTACTATCGCAATGACGACCCCATCAAAAAGTTCTTCGGTTCAATGATTTAAAACGAAGAATGGCACAGTCTGTCTGATTGTTTTTTAATGTGAGTATTAATGGATTCGTACATTATAATTGTTAAAACATTTGAATTTTTAGTCCATGTTATATACGAAACGTGTTTTAAAAGCAATTTAAAATGTATTCAAGTTGTTAGTTTTTCGAACCGCGAAATAGATTGGAGTTTAAATCACGCAAAGCACGCTACGTCGGATAACCGATTGAGACGTGTTTTTGTAGTTGTATTCAGGGTAAAATGCAATTGGTGAACAAAAAATATTAAAACTATCTCAAAAGCATCCACCGGTATGTATAAAATTTAAATAACAACATGCAAATACAAAAAAACTCAACACCACATAAATACGGCAAATACTTTAATTTGTATTAAACAAATTTATATAGTAAATGCTTCAACCATTTTCAATACCAAAAAAACATAAGATAATTAGACTTTGCTAACGATATATTGGCATACATCGATAATATTAGGAACAAAACCCACACATACATAATGTTATGACCAATTAGCAGCGTATTCATTAAGACCCTTTAATTGTATGTTGCCCGTATAAATGAAAATGATATCATTATTCGAGCACATTGCTATGCGGAGCTCTTTGATTTTGTTATACAAACATGTGTTTAATTAAACGAAATCCTAATAATATTATAAGCGATTAAGTTTGTAACAGTGTATAGACGTGTGTGTTTGTTACTCTTTCAAGCAAAAGCAACAGATCGTCTAGAAACAAAAAAAATACCAATTTACAAAAATGGCATTTGAGATAAAATTCTAAAGAAATTCAAATATCTATTTACATGTGTACTACATCTGTAGTAATATACATTTTTGTATATTGTGAAGGCTAAGTAAATAATGAAAATCATTTTTTTAAATACACATATTAGAGAGATTGTAAGTAATCCTAGATCGGCCTCAATTAGTCTTAAAAAAAATAAGAAAGGATTAAGCTTTATGCTAAGCTTAATTAACCGACCCTAATCATATATTATAAGCTAGCAAAGAGTGACTAATATTTCTATTGAATCAGAAAATACAATGAGTATTATTGAATATATCGAATGTTATTATGATAGTATCGTTATGAGAGTATGTAAGTATTCGGAAGTTGTTTTTCATGGAAGTATGTTATAACTGGAAGAATTATCTACGCCTGCGAGGCGTACACACATCGAAAATTGTTTCTCTGTTTCTCATTACGGTTGAAGCTACCATGTTGTGCTCTAGCCTATCCCAACGGCCAACAGGAGCTGGCCAACGCTGCCTTCGCTAAGGTAAATCTATCCATTTTTGTTCATTTACGTCAGCAAGGATTTATTAAGGATTTGTGTAACTTCTTTCCTATTTTCCACATCCAAATTTATTTGAAATTAATGTACTTTTGAGTGTTTGTAGGCTCCTGGTATAACAGTGTCCATAGACTACACAGCTTGCGCATAAAATTTGAAGCTGTTCAAATTTCTGAAATCCGGAATACGAAAAACATATTTACAAGTTTATGATCTTGGGAAGAAGTGAGTTGGTCAAGAGTAGGGTGAGGTCTTCCTAGGGAAGCAAATTACACACATTTATATAAAAAGTTGTGTTAGTTACGCCACTTACAAATATAGAACGGCTGAGACTTTATAGGTTTTGTTCGTTGGTTTTGTCTCCGCTTGGGTTAGGATACTAAGTAAAAACTGTTAAAAAACTACTAGTAAGGCGGAGCGGATGGAACCGGGCGAGTACTTTGTACAAACAAAAATTATTATTTATGAATGCTTTCTTTCGTAGTCTTATTTACACGTTTATAAATTATATATAAACAAATTGAACAACTAAGAGAAAATATGCTTACAATAACATGTACACAGAAGAAAAGTAATTTATGTTAATTATATAAAGTCCATTAAGTAATTAGTCATTGACTATCGAGTGCATTCAGAAAAAACATATATGATATAAATGAAAAAGTGTTTTTATTTGTCCTCCTTTCATGCTATTTTATGGTTTTTTCTATTTAGAAAAGTGACATAGACTTATTTTTACCGTGATAAATCTTCTCAAATTCCTTTGAATGTTCAAGGAAAAAGCCTGTAGGTTATACTACCTTTCTGAATCTGGTTAAAGTTAAAAAAGAAACGCCTTTACATATATTCTATATTTTTGGCACGGGTAATGACATTAAAAAATATCTTAAGTCATTAAACACGTGTCTTTAAGTTGCCTTGCTATATCACATAGCTCTTGATATTACCCATTTCAAATATCGTATTAGTCGATTCCATAAATTTGACAAAGTTCGTAAATTAAGTCATAAAAATGTGTTTTAACTGAAATTATATTATGATTAAAGTATCTCGAGTATTCTTGAACAGCTGTTCAACCACTTCACACCTCAGTAAACAATGAAGGATAAAATAATGCTCAACAATTGCGCAGAAAGCAAATATTTCAGGATACAACTCAGCCCGAGTTCGGCAGTTGGTGTACAACCTTCGTCCGTGCGAGTTGTGTGTGAAACTTCTAGAATGAGCTCGTAAAAGTTCAATACGATACTGCTTGTAATATTATATTTACTATAAAGTTATGGTGTTGATTCGAAGTGATGTATTAACAGTGGTGTTGACAATGTGAATGATTTTGAAAGGAAAGTACATGAAGTTTGCAAAAACTGTGAACAATTAAGTAAGTTTAAATTTTTGTGTCGCATCAATGAATTTTTTGTCTATGATGTTACATTAATCAATAGTATATATTATATAATAGTTTATATATGTATATATATATCAAAATGAGTTGAATTATTAGACACATTTACAAATATTTATTACCGTAAATTATATTTTATAAAGTGCGAAAACTATTCGATTAATTGTAATATTAGCAACTTCTACACGCGCTAAAAGTTTATAATAGTTTTCATAAACAAACTTAAATCAGGTATTATGAATATGCAGGGTGTGCCGATGGTGTGCTATGCTCAATTGTATTAAATGTTCAATGGAACGACTCTGACGATGCATAGATAAATTTAATAAAACCTCACCCTTTTTGGATCCTTTTTCCTGTTTATTTCACTTTTTTTTTTTAACGTGAGGAAATCCTTCATGGATACCTTGCTACTTCGGGGGTAGTAGCAAAGGTTATGCCAGACTCTTACTGGCTAAAACCTAACGGTGGCCTACTTCGGCGCAGGTAATGAGGGGTTCCCGGGATCTCCCTTAGGAACGCGCACGGTTATTTCACCTGCCACCAAGATGAACTTTCAATACGTTCCTTTTTATTAAAAAACCCTTTTCAAAATATTCCCTACCTACTAAGAAACCGTTGTGACTAATAGTAACAACAAATATTATACGGCCAGAAATACCTTTACTAGAAGCATTTCCTCTCTTGCCAATATAAAAATATATTATAACCTATATTATTAGTCATTTTGTATCAAATTCAGGATTGGTGTCTCTACGTCAACTTTAGGACATCAGTATGACGTGGTATATATTTAAGTACACACAATAATTGTGAGGAGCGTCTATTAGTGTTTTGATCCTTTATACAGAAAAAAATGAATTCTTAATGTTACATATTATGTCAGAATAGCAACTTTTATGTATTATTATATTACACTTAGCGGTCGGCTTTCTGTTGATTTTTTTTTATGTCATAGCGGGCAGCTGAGCTGGTGGTTCGCCTGATGTAAAGCGATCACCACCGCCCATAAACATTCGCAAAGGTGTAAGTACCTCTGCGAATGCGCTACCCGCTTTTATGGGGTAAGGGAAAAGGAAAGGATTAACGACTGGAAAGAAGGAATGGACTAGGACGGGTGAGGAAAAGGAAATGGGCCTCCGGCTCCCCCACTCAAACACAGTGGCATGCCACTATTTCACGCCGGTTTTCTGTGGGGGTGTGGTACTTCCCCGGTGCGAGCTGGCCCAATTCGTGCCGAAGCGTGCTCGACTCCCACAATAAATGAAATAGATTTGTAATGGTTTATCAGATATAACTGGAACCGATCTGCAACTGACAGGATACTCGAGGAAATTCATTAAGGCGTCTTTTGTTTACTCAGTAAATAAGGATTGAGAAGAAATAAGTAATTCTCATAAACGTCAATTATATATGATTTACGTTTACGATTACAAACTTAATCCACAAATACAACATATACTTTAAAAAAATATGAAAGATTGAGGATAGCTCCTTCTTCAGTTATTCAATGATTCAACGAATTCAATCGGTTTCAAAATATAATTAAAAATAATATATACAACCGAAAATGCGAAAAAAGTGGCAGTAAAAATGTGAAAGAAACAATGAAATTTTCAAGTTGATTGACTTGTTACGGGCACTGTTGATTTAGCAAGCAGTCCCAATTGAATTCGTTCGAACGTTTGATCCCACGTCATACATTTATTAGAAATGACAGCGTATTGACTGTCATTTTATGGTTTTATGAATGACAAAGGGGTTTTTCGTATTCTTTATTACTCCACAATGCAATGTTGTTTGAAGGGAGGTTGTGATATTTTATATTGGAGGATTATGAACAATTTCCCTCGAGCCGTTGATCAACTTTCATTTGTGTTAATATTTGATGGTCCTTTTTGTAATACAGTAATATTATGTGTTTGTTGTCAATATTTATAGAACCTTATATAGATTCAATTGTAATTGAGGAAAATTTGCTGCTTCAATAATCTCTTAAAATAAAAATAAGGACTAGGAAACGAGTTATGATAAAAAATAACTATCTGTACATCTAAAATATTACGTTATAGAAGTGGAATGGGATCATGTCGCAGGTTAAATGGTACTATTAAACATTTTGTTCAAACATTTTACCTGCAGCCTTAATGTGTAAGGTTACATAAGGCTGCAGTTTGCAGAATGACGGCTAATTTTAAGTTCAACACATACCAAGCAAAATTGAAACTTATTAATAAAACAGTGTTATTTATTTTCTAAAATGTACATAAGTTAAATAACGGGGTACATTTTTAGGTAAAAATGTCTAAATTATTCTTTAAAGGAACTTAACAGGTGGCAAGGCATTAGAATTTTATTCAAAAATTATTGTTGTCTTTTTAAGAACGTTCAACTTATTTTATTTATATTTGCAACTATATGACCCATTTTATCGCTTTTCGAACATTTTTAATTTCTCCTTATTTGATTCTCCAACATAAAAGCATTTTTAAAATTGCGTTAAACTTACTATTCACTTTTATAATACAAGTGTACACTTTAAACTAAAAACATCGCAACTTCCCCTGTTCAGGCGTAAAATATAATAATTTCTGACTAAATATAAAATAAAATATAATAGTTTAAAAAAACTATAAAACACGCTTTAACAAAAATCATATTTTGCAAATTGAAAACTGGAATAATTTTATCAAATTAGTGTATTGTCATCGGTCCTCAATAAATCTACAAAGTTTGAACGAAATCTGGCCGTTTAAAGTGGGTCAAAATCGCGCCCAAAGAAGTCAGTTACAAACAAACAAACAAACATACAAACAAACAAACAAACAAACATACAAGTGAAGCTAATAAAAAGCGTGTAAAAATCTGACAACAATTCTACTAAAATTAAAAATCAAATCGACTTCAAATATGGCACTGGCGGCCACTTTTTTATAACAATGATATACCCAGAACTATAATGCTAGAAAAATACAAATATATGTATACATATTTTTATTGTATATGCTTATGACAATAGTAGTTCAATCTTCAACATTTCTCGGGGTATAAATCATTTTTTATTTATACCTCGGGATTTTTTCAATATTCTCATGGTAAATACCGGAAAATAAACTTATTTGTAAAACACGGATAACGGGAAAGGAAAGTAAAACAAAACGGAATACGGTCAAAGTGCCAGACATGGCCAAGTGTAATATTTTAAACAACACGAACTCGTCGTGACCTTTTTACTCTATTTTCCGAGACTGTAATAAAAATAATGTCATCCAATAGATAGTACGCCCGCTTGGGCATTAATTAAAATTGATCAAATTCTAATAACTAAAAACGTCACGAACAAATTCTCAAATGTCTTATCCCTATAGAAAAATGTTTGAACACTATAATATTTTCTAATTAAATACGTAATCTGAACTTTAATACTCGCATTTTTTTTACAAATAAGTTAAGGATTTGTCATTGAATTTGTTATTCGTAAAACGTTACTCGTTGAAATAAATTTCAACAACAATTTTGGTGAACAAAATTATACATCTTAATTAGACACAGTCATTACGCTCGTGGGCTTAGTGGCACCGTATCATGTCTGCGTAATTGTCGCTTTGGCAATGAGAATCTTAAACGAGCCAAGAGTGTGTCGGATGCGATAATTAGTCTCACACATCCATAAATAAAGCAAAAGATTCTCGTTTCGGGGTTCCGAGTGCTACAGTAGACCCTTGATTTGTCGTGCGTCCGTCCATTTCGTCTATTTGACTAAAAGCCTTTTATTCAAAATTAATTGCTAGTTAATGACAAGTTTCCGTGCTCTCGAAATGAAATACTGCTAAATGAATTTCCGTTGTGCAAAGGATTTTAATTAAGCAGTAACTTTTTTTCATACATAAAATGCTTCGATAAAATCACTGAATGTAGGTATCTGGCATAGGATTTTCCATACTTCTTATTTCGTAAACAATCTGACGTAATTGTATGTAACTAAAAAATAACTAAAAAATAAATAATCTGTATAGTGTAATAGGTATAAAGCAAGGAATATCATCATCAGGGTTCAGGCCATAATCCACCACGCTGGCCAAGTGCGGGTTGGCAGATGTCACATATCGTCGAACTTTTGATTTTTGGACATGCTGATTTTCTCAAGATGTTTTCCTGCACCGTTTAAGCAGTGATTAAATACATGTTAAGATAAATTGATAAATCAATTTATTTCCTACACTATCGCCCGGTCTCGAACCCTGGTTTATCGATTTTGAAGTACGAGGCTCTCACCACTGAGCCACCACTGCTTTTTTAGGAATATAGTAGTAGACAAGGAATATAATAGTAGGTTATAATAATAGAATCAAGTGCGGTAATAAAATATTCGTATATAAATGCCTTTTGCGAATAAATGTTTTTCACACAAAAACAATCATCACCAGTTATTATCTCCATTATACTTCCCACTTAAAAAAACTCGTTTTAGTCATTTGTCCGCGAAATCGAAGTTTTATGATGTTAAACGGTTGTCATTAATACAGCTCTTATACTGCTTAATGGTTTATTTTTTAGGGTTATTAAGCTACATTTATATATTTGCTATTGCTAACTATTTTTTATAGAACAAAAAGTTGCGTTTTTTTTGAAACAGCTCCATACGTATGACGCGAATAAAATTGCTTGAATAAAATAAATGCGAAAGAATAGATAATATCTGATTGTGACGAGGGAATTGAACCAGCATCTCACAATGCATACAACTGACTGAAAAAACCATAAATATTACACTGTATTAACATTGACCATAAATAGACGTAATCGATTGACATTATAGTACCCAGTGAAATTAAAATCTTTATAAATTATAGGGAAGGCTTCGTCAAAAGATTACTAAGCTTTAAAGAGCTCATTCAGTTAGAAATCCTGAACATGATTAGAGTTCGTGGGATGGTTGCATTCAAAGCAAACATGATTAATGACTCACTGTTGGTAGAAAGTGTAGCATCCTCTTACTGATTCATCTATAGTGGTGTGGACTTTTCTCTATATAAAGCATTAGAATAATGACCTCGAATTACAGGGGAATATTAAATTTATAGTCTGTCAAAATCATCTTCAGTTAAGAATTTATAAATAATATGTCAAAAATTATATAAAAATAATAGATACGGTGTTGTGGGTGGAAGTTGATTTCACATTGTGATAGCAAATTGTATGATTATCAATGTGTTCGAGTCCATTTTGTTTTTCACAGCTGTGTTCAGAATTTGTAAGTGGCCACTTATTTTCATAATAATAACCGAAACTAAATAAGAATTCGAATTTTAAACACTGACACAAACGTTAATGTTATTTAAAAATCAATCTTTTCAAATATGGAAGTGTGGTACGATTGTTATGCTATTTTGGACTACTTAGAAGTATGATAATAAAGTCTACCTAACTTATCTGGTTTTCAAATTACATTTTTAAGACGTATTTTTTTATTTAAGAAAAGCATATAGAAAATATTAAAAAATAAGCTGCCAAATGTTAAACAATCAAAGTATCAATTCATAAATTTGTTCTTCATTAATTAATAAAATGACGAACATAACAAAGATTTAGAAACAAATCATGTATCGGTTCTTATAAATATAACAATTCTGATGTTCTGGTATATCGCAACCTTGAAAGTGTTTGATTATTTATTGAAATCAAGTTATGAGCTATAAATTAATAATCCACAAATTTATATTGATGGAATTTTAAAAATATTTGTCAGTTGATATATTTTATTATTGTTGTCTCGGTTTTTTCTGCAATGGTATTATAATAAAAACTACGAATTATTAAAATTATATACCCAGTCATGTAATCAAAAACTAATGATTTGTGTACTTATTTGCGGCATAGCAAAATATTGTTAAAAATATTTATTATTTAAATGTTATATGTAGTAAGTGTTTAATACTATTATCTGTATAAAATATCTCGGTCTAGCAAAGACTTCTGTATAAGTATACTAAGAGGATTGTGGATCCTTAACTCCAACATCAAAGTAAACATTTCACACTATTATACTAGATAAGCCTATTATAAAAATAATGATCTACATGAGACCCTATTACTAAGACTTCACTGTCTGTTTATATATTATTCTGTCTGTCTGTCACCCTATTGTATCTCAAGAACCGTGATAGTTATACAGTTGAAATTTTTAGATATGACCTATTTCTGTTGCTGCCATAAGAACATATAATAAAAGCAACGATTGACATGGTTATAAATTGCATAGGTGACCAATTTATTATGCAGTTGCTTATCCTCAGTGCGAGTCCGACTCGCACTTGACTTTTTTACGTTAAAATACAAGTTAACTAGCTGGCTATTAACAAAAAAATAAAATATCATCAGGACATTGAGCTTTTTTATACGGAAATGGAAATAAAATCTTACATAAAACAAAATACATAATTAGAATCCATTAATATTATTAACAAATTTATTAAAGTATTAAAGCATAAAATCACAGATAATTGCCTATTCAGATAACATAAATAGGTAACAAAGTAGCACTTAGAGTAATAGAAAATTGTATAGAAAATTCTGTAGCTGAATCGTGAATTGAGTTTTCATGTAGATTTTATATCGAATTTGCTATTTGAAAATAATAAAAGCTTTAAAAGTTTATCGCGGCTTGAATATTTAAGAATTCTTATACGCGCTTCATTTTTATCAATATTTAACTAACTGACCTTCCGAAATAGTGTTGAGATGATGTTTATGCATAGTTTGACCTTCAACATTATTAACTAGATAATCCACGCTGCAATTAACTCTAAAAAGTAATTACGAGCTTCAACTATGTATTAATTGTTTCTTTTTTCGTACAAATATTCACAAGTTAATTTTTATTATAGTTTGTGAATTTCTTGAATGTACTCATAGAAGAAATCTTATCTCGGAATGAACTTGTGTCATGAATTATGTAGCAAACGAAATTAAGATGTAAAATTATTATGGAAAATATGAAGCAAAATAAAATATAATTACTGTAAAAAAATCTGTAAAAATTATTTTAATATAGATTTTTATTTTATTAATTACTAAAGAAGTAAACCTTATACACCATTATAAAATACGAGTTATTTTTGTTTTGATAGTCGACAAATGAGCTAGTGGGTAGCCTGATGGTAAGCGCCACCACCACCCATGAACATTTACACAGCCAATGGTCAATGCAGAGGCTTAGAGACTTATGTCTTCGTAAATAGATGGCCGACTTTAAAAGGTGTGGCATTAAGAAAAAAAAATATAAGGGTAATAAAGGAAAGGACTGGGAAATGGTTATGGACCTCCGACTCCCCCACTCACCGAACAAAACACAGTAGCATGCGACTATTAAACGCTGATCTTCTGTGGGGTTGTGGCGTACCCGATTTCCACATAATAAGTTCGCACAAAACGAGAATAATGCTATGAAAAAATTTAACACACTGTGTTTCTTTCATCGCAAAATGTGACATTCAAATCATTCATCATTTTGTTAGCGTAACGTTGACGTTGAATCAATCATATTGTTATTGCGATATTAATTAGTTATTTAAAGGTTTGCTTAGTGGAACTCTGCAAGGAATATTTTCAATGCAAAAGTTTGAGATTGTTCAACAAACCACCACTTTCTGATATAATTAAATTATCGGCGTATACCGAAAGTATTTATTATGAACAAGCTTTTCGCTTTGTCTATGTTATAAAATAATTAAAAATTTCCTTATATGTTGCCTTACAGACTTATTTAAAAACAACAGCCTACGTATATCCATTTTATGTAGATAAGACATGTAAATAGATTTCAAATGAAAGGATTAACATTAAACTGATAAACATCTATCCGCTTGCAACGGCTGCGCTCGGGTTGACTCAAGATAAAAAACTATTTATTACCTAGTACGGTAACTTCGTAATGGTAGATGATTTTTACAATCGTTCCAGTAGTTTTTGAGTTAAATCGTAACAAACAACAACATTTTCTCTATATAGATTAAGTACATAAATGTTAAATACCATGTAAGTGCTTAATTAAATTAATTAAATACCATGTAAGTGCTTTTTTGGAACAAATAGATAAATTGATATATTTTACAGAGGCACTGGCATTGTAATATGATAACTTTACCAAGAAATTTTACGTTGTTAAATGTAAAGGTTGTGTTCGCAAATCAGTTTCTGACCTTTAAATATTGTTCTTTCATTCCTCCAGCTCTCAATGGAAATAAAAGAGTTGTTATATCAATATTTTAAATGTTATAAGGTGCGATGTATTGAAATGTTTTTTTTTTGACATTTGCATAATTGCAAGTATAAATTCAAAAATTAATTTATCTTGTCTGGATTAGAGACATGGAAAAATGAAGTCCCGAGCCACTGTATTATTTACTAACGGTCCGCCCCGGCTTCGCCCGCAGTACATATATAGCCTATAGGTTGTAAATGTTATTCAAAAGCACTTCTATAAGAAGTCTAGTTGAATGAATAAATGTTTGAGTTTGAGTTTATAGCCTTCCTCTATAAATGGGCTATCTAACACTGAAATAATTTTTCAAATCGGAGCAGTAGTTCCTGAGATTAGTGCGTTGAAACAAACAAACAAACTCTTTAGCTTTATAATATTAGTATCTATAGATTCTTTTTCCAGCTGTGCTCTGTGTACCCGCCGGAAATCGAACCAAGGACTATGGTTTGTATACTAACCCACTTAGAATTGTACCGAAGAGGTCAAGATCAATTGCTATAGAGAATGATATAAACTATATTCCTAAGCAAAGGAGGTTCTCAACAAGAGGTTTTTATTCTCGGTAACTCCGTGGTTGCAACCGAATGGTGTGATTCCTTTTGTGCTGGATAGGAAATTTTTGAATCCCACATCTGGATTGGTACCTACTCTCCAAAGATGTCGGTACCTAATATTGTTGTAGGTAATTAATTGCCTCATAAAATTTCCAAAGTATGAAATTTGTTATATTTTATAATACATAATTTTTCTGCTATCTCAAAAAAATTGCTTTACCAAAACTTTGGGTTTACGAAAAGTTTCTTGAGACGCACTCGCACTTTATAAATACGAAGGCTTTTCAGAAAAACGTGACCAAAATCATTAGCAGATCCCTATTGAATCTTCGAAATATTTGAAGATAAAGTGCCTACGCCTACTGTATAAATATCCTATAACTAATATATAAACAACGTACGAGAAATGTCTATCTTATCAAGTTTTTTTACAGATTGTTGCGTGTCTGTTAAGCACTTTTTATTATTACGGAGGGTACCTACTATAAAATAAACGCTACCTAAAAATGTGATACAAGGATCATATCAGAATTTTATTAAGGAAAATTCATGAAATAGTATATTATATTTTAAAGAAAATTATCAGTAAAACATGTAAGAATGCTTCTGTGATATTTTAAGAATAGTTTGTATCTTTAGGGTTATTTGTGACTATGTCGCTTGGAAATTGCAAGTAAAATATTAATAATTGATCGAAAATTTAATAAAGAAGCATTAAATCAGTTCCACTAATTGGACGCGGCTTTGCCTGTTTGAATCACTAATGATTGAACCTTACAATATAACTAAGAACAAATATTATTTCATTTAAACAGAGCGACTTTATAGGCTATTCGAAGGCGTAAACACCCAGTGCAAACGCTACATAATGTGGCTTGAATAAACATTTTGTTTTGTGTCTGCACTGCCTGGATTAAATCATGTATTGTACCAAAATAACGTGTAAACATTGCATTGTGTTTGCACATCGGTATCTTTAGATGCAACGGGAACTCTTAAACAGTTTACGTTAATTTCTATTATTTTGCGTTAGTTTTAATGTATTTAAGGTTTTAGTTAAGACTAAGATTATAAGATAAGTCTTATGACACATTAATCGGAGACCGTGGAACGAATATGTAGTCTTATTTGGATAGTAATTAAATGAAACCTTATTTGAACGTCAGATCGTCTCCTTGGCACAGTGGTTAACGCGTGAGCGTAGAACCGAGGGGTCCTGGGTTCGATTCCCGGTGGGGACGCACAAAAAAAAACGTCTCGGTCTGGCAGGACACAGAAGGCTCATCACCTACTTGTTCCTAAAGAAAATCGATCAGTGAAACAGATGTATATCATCTGCCCCATACCCCACTAGGGGACACGGGACTTCACTTTTATTTGAACATACGTTTTTTTGTAAGATGTAATATGAAATATAAAAGTATACGCGAAGCTTTTAAAATACTCAGAAAATTGTCATAAAATCTAGCGCTCGTCCCAATTCATCCTGCTTAAGCCGGGACAAAAAGTCTATGAAATTGTGGAATAGTGTAGCTCACTAAAAGAGAGTAAGATTTTTAGAATGTATCATTTAATCGTGCATAATATGTTATGTGTAAAAGCAGATTTTAAAGTGACAATCTGTCCTCTCCCCATCAAGATTATAAAGTTTTCAACACATGACGTGACATAATCAATTAAACGCAAATGCATTAACAGTGAATGGCAACACTTATGAATAAATGGAAGTCGAATGTTAATGTCGGCTTTAAGTGTTTCTTGTTCGTGTCGCGATGCATTACCAATGACGTATGCATCAACAGGATATGTATGATGATACCGTTATAGTTAAAAACAATTGCATGCTTATAATATGCGATTGTAGCATATAAGAAGTAGTGGTGGCTCAGTGGTGAGGACCTCTGACTGCAAAATCAATAAGTCGGGGAACGAGACCTGGCGAGCGTACAGGATATAAATTGATTTTTCAATTTATCTATATATGCGAAGGAAAATGAACAAACGGTGAAGGAAAACATCGTGAGGAAACCGGCATGTCTGAGAATCAAAAATTCGACGACATGTGACGTCTGCCAGGCCGCACTTGGCCAGCGTAGTGGATTATGGCCTAAACCCACATAGGAGGCCTGTGTCCCAGCAGCGGGAACATATATGGCATGATGAATATACGATGGATTATCTTACTTAGAATTCTAAAGTTTGTTTATTGCCTCCATCTTAATTCCTTTTCAATTCTCGTTTTTTTTTTGACTTCGTTACTCGATAGCTCCGTGGGTATTCTTTTTGTATTTGTCAGTAAACTGTTGTTACTTGGCGCCATTTCAGAATTTTGAAGTGGTACATTCCATCCAATAACAATAAAGATTTACCCCCTTTAAGGCCAAATTTCCTTTGCTTTTTAAGTGTTCAAAACAGAAGTATAGTGTGTTGACATGTTCGTTAGTCAATAATTCAGTTTAAAATAGTTTACTTATCTACTAAATACGCAAATATCAAAAAGGTTTCTGATGTTTCATTTAATTCGTTGCGATGTGCGTTATTGAGTCTTTTATTGTTTATGTGTATAAAATCTTACTTATATTTTTTTTTCAGAGATAGTTTGGTATTATCTGTACTTTGTCTATGTATAATATTTGTGGTTGTCGGTCTTGTAAATGGTGATTTATCAGTTCGGGTCAGTGTAGACAAGTTTCGAAGTTTCAAAGTTAGAGACTTGATAGTAGCTAAAAAGGTTTGGCAGTGGGTTTCCCCTATATTAAGTTTGGTGGATTAGCACGCAAAAAGTTATTCTACCTTAATCTACGTTGCGGATATAACAATTTTGAGAATTGTTGGTGAATGAAAATGATGAGATATATTGCATTATATTCTTCATATAAACAGAAAATATCGATAAGAATTTCAATTGTCGAGTTTGAGATTTAAGTCAATGAACATTAGGAAATGTTATCTCTTTTTAATCTTATCTCTTTTCCATTCTCTGAAAAAATTAAACGGTTTCATTCAACCAAAATTAAATAACGTTTCCAATGTGACATGACACTAGTTAAGGGTTCTTGATCGGACGTAATACTTTTGACAACTTGTACCTTAAATCCCAAATATTTACTACAAGTCATCTACATTCACGAGCTGACGCTTGAAGCCTCTTTCTTAATTCCTTTAAGAATATTCAAAGTGAATAAGGTCACCTTTGCATAATAAATTTGTGCAGTCGACTTATTTCCTGCTTCTCTGAAATGCAATTTTGAATTCGCTTAGTACTGACGTGCTTGTCACGCTTTTCTTGGGACAGGATAAAATGGTGAGAGGAACATGTTGTAATTTACTTTGGTATTGTATTTATAAAGGATTTACAAAAAAACACCAAAGCATTCTCATAATGTTGTTAGAAATTGCTGTTCCTAGAAAGAATCGTTCGATGTGAAAAAAGTTACAAAACCGTGGTATAACAACATCGCTGAATCTAAAGTTACTAAATCTACCTCTAACTTTAGTTATATTTATATTTTCTATATCAACTTCGATCAGGATACTTTGTCTATATCCTGTTGGTATTTATAAATATATACAAATAATGTATAATAAAATATTCATATTTTAGATAGATAGAGAGACTTTCATTTAGGGGATTACAAGAGCTAATAAAGAATATAAATATAAAAAAATAACAGTTACAGGACAAGCATTTAGAGGATTAACGAGACAGTATTATGTTATATGTGGTGACAACTGACAGTCTCAAATCAACGGTCTTCGTCAGCATATACCTACACATATTATATTTGAAAATAGCAATATGCGATGAACTAAAAATCTATCGATCGTTTTGATAATACTAAATCACTATAAAATTACGCGTTGCTTGAAGAATAATTTACCAAAAGTCAAATTGATTGATCGTTTGTTCAGATGGGCTTATATGTTTAGAGGTATGTTTGATTTTGAAGCTGTCTCTTTTTTATGAAAACATAATAGGGGAAGGCATTATTAAATATCTGTTCGGAATAAATAAGGTACAATGTAGTTAAGTCGGTAGTATATTTAAAATTAAGATAGACATTGTTTTTTAGAATATAGTGCCCAAAGCAATGAAATTCAAATAACTACAGTACAATTAACAACCATACGAACCATCTAATTGTATATTTACACGTATTATTATCATGTATACTTAATCACATCGACACAAATGATAAAATAGAATAGACTAAAAATTATTTAAAGGCATAAATTAAAGGCCATAGAAATATAAATTGGTCTATAATAAAATATGTAATAGTAATTTTGAACTTTATCATACGATTATGTTGTTTATTATCAAGTATTCGCAATTGCCTTAAATTACTTTAATAATCAAACGAGTCGAGCAGGCTTCGGCACCAATTTGACCAGTTCGCAGCGGGGAAAGTACCACACCCTACTAACAGAAGATCTTAGTGACATAGTAGTAAGCCAATGCCAATAGTACAATATTTTGTTCGGTTAGTAAGGGAGTCGGAGGCCATCCTTACTCCTTAAAAGCGGGAATTGCATTTCTAGGGCCAATACCTCTGCAAATGTACACGAGCGGTGGATATCACTTACCATGAGGTTGATAATAATGTGTTACCCTATTTATAAGGGATGCAAGAAAACTAATAAACGAAATACAGATTCTAAGAGCACTTTTGGTCACATGTCGTTTTCTTATTAAACATGTCACGCAGACTGTCGCCTATATTTTTATTGTATTCTCATATATCGTTGAGTGAATAATGTGCAATATATAATGTTATTCATCATGATTGCTCAAAACGGTAATGGAAAACATCGTGACAAAACTGGCATGTCCGAAAATTAACAGGTGCTTGGTCAGCGTAGTGGATTATGGCCTGAATATTCATAGGCCTGTGTCTCTATAGTAGGTTTTGGAGCAAACATAATATGCTGAAGAAGATGATAATTGGGGACGGATATATTTGTAAAATTTTTACCAACGTTTTTAACTTTTGAGAATTACAACTATTTCACTTTTCATAACGAGAGATAATGTATGAATTTAATAAAGACATGAAGCAGCGATGAATTCAAATACTACGGCGGAACGTGCATTCTTGCCATAATAATGAATATTTAGAACTTTGGAGCATACACGTGTACTTTCTTATACTTGTGAATATAAGGATTTTAAGAGAAAATAAGTGATCACATGATTATGGTTTGCGGAACTGTCCTGTACGCCTATAAAGGTCAAAAACTTGACTCTCAAAGGCCTTCCATGGTCAAACCACCTTACGATTCCTATAATACCAATATATAAAGTATTTGTTATTTATGTAAAATACCAGAATTAGGTTTGCTAGTAAAATGTCATAAACAAAATAAACGGTCTCAATTTTAATCATTTTTTTTCATTTACCTTTGTTTGTTTCTGTTATACAAAAGCATCTTATCTTCCTTTGTGATTTTCCTTAATAAATGCAAAATCTTCACTTCATATGGATACGATATTATTAGAAACTATTTCCTAATTATCGTTTTAAAAAAAAAATCATGAAAAATCTACCAATGATATGTAAAAACCACAATTCACAACATTCCATTGTATTGTCATTGTAGGCAAATTCAACTGCGAAAGGAGGAAAATGTATGTCTGTAATAGGTTTAAAGGGTTAAAAGGAAAGGGCCGAAAACGCAATATTGTGAAACCAACTCTCCATTAAACGTACTATAGTATTGCGTTTGCAAAATCCTGAGTAATGTTATAAATAGGAGAGTGTGTTTGCTCGTCTTCCTTTTACATCATATTTCACATATTTTAATGATATAATTTTTATTTCTGGAGATAGTTAAACACAAGAGGCTACTTTTATTACCGTGTAATATCACTTTCCCATAGGATTTTTTTTTTGACTACGATAGCGACGTCGACGAGGACGTGGGCGGATAGTTAGTTTCATATGGACTGGATGGAATGAAATTATTCAGTTTGTCCCCCCGTGTACACTATAATAGATAAACTATACACTGGTCACTTATTTCTATACTTAATGTACATAATGTACTTCTTGAGTAGTGTCTGAAATAAAATAAACATACCATTAAAATAGCATTATGTTTTAAAATAATCTTAAAGTAGTTATGACCTTAGAAATTTTAAAGATTAAAATGTAGAATGATTCTATTAAAGAATGGAAAGACAATATTCTAAATCCGCTTTAAGGTCTTGAGTAATAGTTATTGAATATCTAAGAACTTTTTGACGATGTAAAAATATCTTCGAAGTCCAAAGCTCATTAATGAAACATTTGGCCTTTCAAAAGTAAATTTGTTGTAAGATGTGAAAGTTCCATTCTTAAAAATCATGTCATGGAGAAAAGGAAAAGTTAAGTTTTCTTAAACATTTTTGTTATTGTAGATAATTAGTATTAAAAACTACCTCCAAATCAGTTGTAGTGATTGTGTGTGTAGAATATTCGTGTCTTACTGTATAAAATTCTCGTGTCAAAATGTTAGTCTCCTCTGAACTGTGGCTGGGACGGTTATTATGAAATTCTGTTTGCATGTCGGGTAGGTCTTAGAATAAGCAATTTTTAATACTCCTAAACGATGAGAGTAAGGCAGAACAGCGTTTACGCGGTCAGCTTGTAACCTATAACTTTTAAAAGTTTAGATGCCAGTAACGTTTTGTGATTTGTTCCATACACTATATGTATGAGAGAAGTTAATTATTATGTATTTTAGTTCTTAATTCACTACCATTGTCAAATCCGCTCAAAATATTTATACGCCTAACTACCACGTATATAGCAGTAAGATATTTAAATATATTAGAAAGAAAGAAAGAAACATTTATTTTGACACAGGCATACACACACACAACAGAACATAATAGAAAACAACAGCAAGAGTAGTTTAAGAGAGATAAGAGCTTTTAATATTATCTACGCTTTTAGTTTATGCGCAGAATTTTTCAGGTTTTGAATATTACTTAAATACGCGTAAACACGAAAATTGTCAGACAAAGGACTACAAATGTAGCAGATGAATATCATCAATGCGGGTAGGTATTAATTAACCACTATGCAATTAAATACTGCCTTAAATTATCTAATTACACGCCCCTTTCAGCCTAGCTTATTGAAATATTTTCTATTATCGTGATTTCCAACAGAATCTGTTTTCATGAAATGTTGTAAAGTTGTATGAGCTATATATATAATACTAGCTGTTGCCCACAGCTCCACCCGCGTGGTCTAAAATTTCTCTTTATCCCCTTAGGGGTAGAATGTATAAAAATCCATTATCAGCGGATACTTATAATTTACTTACTGTTTGCATGTCAAGTCCAGTAGCATGGGCTAGATACATTAATAGATTTATTTATAAAATTCTCATTTGTTGCATATGTAAAATATATGTTATTGATATGTGAATGATATATTTTTTGCACATTTACACCTGTATAGACATCAAATTGTTCTCATATAATTTCTTATTGTTCTGCTGTTTGTTATCTCAATAAAAGGAAATTAAATAAAAATTCTATACAAAGTTATAGATGCTGATTTTTCTGAATCTAAACCGCCTTCAAATAGTCAGAACTAGACTAAATTTAAATGGACCACATGGGAGGTACCAGCTTTCAAAGGAAATATAATCATTAAAATCAGTTCAAAAAATAAAAATAAATGAGATAAACATAAAAAAAACAAATAAAAACCTACTTTTTTATCGGTTAACAAAATTACTCACATACTTTATCCACACACACATTCTTTATCACATCAAATAAATGTTTCTTTCTTTCTTTCTTTCTTTCATATATTTATATTTATTAGATATTCTAGCAATGATTGTGTGCTTTTACTATAACACTAGTATATACTATTACTACTCGTAATATTACATAATACTGTTACTAATATATACAAAAAATATTAAAATATATTTTTCATAATCCTAAACTTCGAACCGTTAAAATACAACATTAGATATCAAACACAATATTATTATCAATATCACATAATATCTCTCAGCAAAAGGAAAAGAGATCTTTATCAAAAGGCCCAATTTTCATTACAGCATTAGATTATATGAGAAATCAAAGGGTGAAAGTAATTCGCACATGGATTGCAAACTGCTGCCATGTTGCGTGTAACAGCTCGTAATTATTCCAGACATGTTCAAACAACTCGATCTATTCCCACACTAAACAGAGCTTGCTGGGTACCAGATAATGCATTTTAATCGTTTCGTCTTAGTGCCACAACTGTTTTGTACCGATACATATATTTGTGATTTGCTATTCTCAATAGTATCACAATTTAAGCAAAGTAAGAATAATTAAAAAGTTGATTGAAGTCCCGTGCCCCCTATTGGGGTATGGGGCAGATGTTAAATATCTGTTTCACTAATTTACTTTATGGACGAGTATGTGATTAACTTTCTGTGTCCTGTCAGACTGAGACATTTTTTGTGCGTCCCCACCGGGAATCGAACCCTGGATATTATACCAAGGAGGCGGTCAGAAAATTAATCCTAATGAATACAAGTCACTCAAAATAATATACTTAAGTAATCTCCAGGGGAGAGAGGAACCTATAATTAAAAATATACCAATACAATTAGTGTTCGTAAAGAAACCCGACCCTTAATTTTACTTCTATCAAAATCTTCGATAATTGTCCCTCATTATTGGTATTTTTTTCCTACAATTGTTAAAGAGATATTATAAAACGTTACATAAAATAATTGATACGAAAAAGAAAAATATGGGTATTATTATGCTTCCTCGACATAATTATTCTAGTTCTTGTAGGTTACAATAGCTAATCATTACATTATATAACAATCCAGCATAAGTTCCCTGCAAACAATGACGCGTTCGTAGAAAATCGGAGTTGATAAATTTTTCCACATTCATCAATAATAATTGGGTTTCAATCTGTACATTGAGTATGTATTGTATTTCCAGACCGTATAATTTATATCCATAAATCCAATATCATTTGTATCACACGACACCCGAAGAATATTAATGAAAATGTCGGCGGCTCTATCAAATATTATCATAACTGTGTCAAACAGCTACAGTTGTGACATTTACTTGGTTTTCTCAATACTATAGACGAGTATAAGTCGAATAATAAGGGAAATATCGAATTATGATTACGACTAAAATTCACATATCATCATCATCATCAACCCACATTTGTTACACGCAGAGACACAGGAACTTTAAGGGTTCAGGCCATCATCCATCAAAAAACAATTTTCGGACATACTGGTTTTTTCATGATGTATACCTGAACGTCACGGATAGTATGCAGATATATTTGAAAATCACTTTATTTCTTGTTCGCTTGTTTGGCCTCGAACCCGACTTTACGATTAATGTCCGAGGTAAGAACCAATGAGCCACCACCGACTCACACAATATAACCATGTTAAATCTTCGTTATATATTATGTTAAATCACATATAATCTATAAATTTATTTTACAAATACCAGTCAGTATCAATTTGATGATGAACACATCAAAGCAATTCACCGAAAAGTATGTGATATTAAGGCTAATGCATTTGATACATCATGTACGAATGATAAACCATGGATATTTAATGTGCGAAGGTTAATACCATGCTGTTCGACCTCATTAGTATTGATACAGTTAAAATTGCGTACTTTGCCGCAATGCAACACGTGTAAGATTAACTTAAAGCTATATAATATAAAGCATTGCATTAAATCATCCATTATCTAATTTTTAGTTTTATGAGTTAAAACAAATAAATTGATATTAAAAATAAAATTTAACGATGCCGCGTTCCATCGATACAATGTTATATTTTTTATTCACATGTGTTCAATTAATCTTGTTGATGCATTTGGATAAAAACGATTTTTAAAGCTTGGGGAGAAAACTGGGAGTACGAAATTCCAAAACCCACAAATTCGATTATTGTTAAATGAAAAATGTTTGTCATTGACGTTGTACAAGCGGAGTTATTTTTTCAGAAAGTTTGAGAGTCCAAAACGTTTCAAATACCATGTTACCTTTAACCAAATTACGTTTTATATTAAATGCTTTGCTTTAATATGATATCTTATTTAGGGTTGAAATATATTATAAAACGGATGAGTGTATAATTACAACCGAATGAAAATTACAAATTTTGAAACACATTTTGAAGTTTTTAATTAAGAAAAATGTGTACCTACATAAAATGTTTTGCTTCTGTTACACGTTTTTTAATTATATTAATTTTGTATAATAGTAATTGGAATGTTTCACCAAGAAATATATCATACTAGCTTTTCGCCCGCGGCTTCGCCCGCGTAGAATTCGCTTATATCGCGCGACATGGTAAGGAGTATTTTCTTCGCATCAAAAAGTATGGTTTGTTCTTTCCCACGTTTAGCTCCATCATCATACCAAGTTTCATCAAAATCGGTTTGACAATAACGAACTTTCATACAAACTTTCATCCCCTCTTTCAACTCTTTCTACCATTTTTTCGCGATAAAAAGTATCCTATGTTCTTTCCCAAGTTCAGTTCTATCTTCATACCAAATTTTGTGAAAATCGGTTCAGTGGTTTAGGCGTGAAAGCGTAACAGACAGACAGACAGACAGAGTTACTTTCGCATTTATAATATTAGTAGGGATTAGTAGGGATAAGTAGGGATAGTAGGGATAGTAGGGATTAAGAAAATTGTGAATCTATCAAAGTTGAAGCAATTGTTTATTGTAACGCTAATCTCAGGAACTAGGGGAGCGATATCAAACATTATTTCTTTGTTAGATATGTACCACAGGTGAAGCAGGGGCGAACCGCTAGTAATACATATATTTATGTATAATATTTTTTACATTTTTTCCTCATTGATATTGTAGTTGACAGCCAGAAAAAATGAAATGAAATAATAAAGCTTGTAATATTAATAGCACGCCGTGCCAATTTCAATTAATTGTTCGCACATAAAAGCAAGATAATTCTTGAAATACTTGACATATTCAATTTAGAGCAAATTTCATTCATCGAAGAATTTAATATTCTGTAATATATTTAAAGATCGCTACATAATAGGCCTGAGACATTTCTAAGCAACATTGTTATCTGAACCGTAGAACTTCAAGCGAATTGATACACGCACGCTGAATTTAAATAATAACATTTGTTTCAGACTGCCGTTTGAGACACTGATTACGTATGACGAAACATGGGGAGCGTCGGCAACAATACCACATCATATGAAGAACTTCTGGATCCGCGGGAGCTCACTCTCCAAAGAAAATTCAGTAACATATTGACGATCACAGACGCGTGGCCCGTGGAGAAATGTTTGGAGTTCAACTTGATAAATAATACATCAAACGAGGAGTTTATAAACAAAATCTTCGCATGGAATGGAACGGAGATTATGTGTTTAGAACACGCCCCTATATTAACACCGAGTACCATAATGAGAGCGAGCGTCCTTTCTGTAATGGCTGTGTTATCTTTCTTGGGGAACTTCGCTACGATGATAAGCGTACAAAGAGGAAAGCGCTGTCGCAGGCGGGCTAGGCCGTCATGGACTGCTATATATAGCCTTATCTTTCAGCTTAGTGTGGCCGATTTGCTTGTCACTGTTTTCTGTATTGCGGGGGAGGCAGGATGGTCGTTTTCGGTGCAGTGGTATGCGGGGAACGTTGGTTGCAAACTATTTAAGTTTTTACAAATGTTTGCTCTGTACTTGAGTACATTTATACTTGTTCTCATCGGTGTAGACAGATGGCTGGCCGTGAAATATCCTATGAAGAGTATGGCGACTGCAACTAGAAGTACAAGGCTCGTTATTGTTGCATGGATATTAAGCTTCTTATTAAGTTTACCTCAGGTGAGATTTACATTAGGTATAGCGAGATTTTTTTTTTGGAAAAAGTAATATATTTTAAGGAATTTTCTCGATGACAGACAATGAAGAAGAAGAAAAGAAGACATGATTAAAATTACGTAGTTAGGTCACTAGTTTGAAAATAATGATTATTAACAAAAAACTACAGCTTTTAAATTGTCAGAACTGGACCAATTTAATGGGACCACATGGTAGGCACCAGCTTTAAAAAAAAAACATAAGTATCATATAGTTTCACGCAGTAAAAAAATTATGAGCCTACAAACACAAAAAAATACATTCGAATTGATTACCTCCTCCTTTTTGCAGTCGGTTGTAAATAATAAAGATTTATTTATGCTTGAATAGGTTACCCACGTATAGTGTACCGGCATGCATAGTGCATAGACCGGAAGATAACGTTAGAAACATTCATAATATCTTAATGTTTTTCCATCAGACAAATTCTTACAACCGAATCACGTGCACACTCCAGACTGACAACGAGCTGACCTTTGTCAGCGTATGATTATGTTTTCTTACATTTTACCCCCATAAGCTGTGTATACACAGCTGCGTCTATTAATCAACCTCTTAAGGTTAGCTTGCTCTCGGGACTGAACCATATTATTTTTTATACTATTACTAGCTGACCCGACGAATGCTGATATGCCCTACTCTTATCATTTATGTATAAAAACAGATGTTGGCCGATTCGGAAACCTATATGATATGCATATAAAATTTCATGAGAATCTGTCCCGCCAGTTCGGAGGTATGGTAACGAACATTGTGACACGAGAATTATATATGTATCTAGATATTGTTTAAGAATTTTTAGATGTAATCAGTGTATGAAAAACTATATGTTCATTCTGCACCAGACGCGGGAAAAGTATCAAGCTCATAAATAATTAATGTAAGCACACAAAATGTAATTTATTATTAACATTATAATAATTCTGTCTGCCCGGCGTAAAGCACTTCTTTACGACTTCCACCGATTTGGCTGAAATTAGGTACAATGATAGATTAATATCTGAGAAAGGACAAATATAAGTTTTATCTCAGATATCCCGGGAATGGGAACTAAATCCCAATGGAAGACTTTTTTTTATCGCGGATGGATCTGAGAAGACTACAATATTATAAAAAGTATATAAGTTAGTACTAGGAAAAAAATTTTGACATTAAATAAATTAGGCCATGGCGTAAAAAGAGACATAAAGGCAGGAAAAGGAAGGTGTCACGTAGTACCGGAGAAGAGGTTTCAGTTCAGCATAATATTAAAATGTGAGGTCGTTAGTCATCAATCTTCATGTTTGTCAATCGTCAAAGTAAAATTCCTGTGACATAGACCTTTTTCTCCATCACAAGGTAAGGTTATTTTTATTCGGATAAGGAATACTGAAGTCTGTTATTCCTTAATACAACTATTTGCCTTTAATGTTCATAGTAAATAGGATCTTTCTAGAATCGTGAACAGAAATCCAATTTACATCAATGCTTGTATATGAGCTTATGTTCTATTGTGTTGTTTTTGTGAAATGCTAATTACCAGAACTTTATGACAAAAGTTTTTATAAAACACAACAACGTAACAAATTGAAAATTCTGTACAATCATGTGCTATAATATTTTCAACAAATGACGAAACGTACAAAAGCATGTCGTTTTATTAATATAAAGCATTCATCCTTTTTTATTTATGTCATTTACGTAGAAACATTCCGTTTTTATAATTATTTTCACGCTTTTTTAGCTTTACCTGTTCTTTTTTATGTAATCGACTCCTTTAGAAGAACAAGTGAGGCAATTTAGTTGATTGTATTATTAAATCGTGTTATTTTTGTTTATTATTTATATGTTTCACCAATTACATTAATATTATGTTTAAAATGATTAACTTTATGGCAGTGTTTTGCATAAAATGCCGAAGTGGCAATTATTTAAAACGCCAAAACGAATTTCATTGTTTTCCATTGAAAATATAGAAATAAAGTTTAGGATAATTAATTTAACCTTAAGAAGTTTTATCGTGGTTCCCGGTACTATTTTGTTTAGACCTTTGACTTATAAAGAGAACCCCTGACTTGAAAATTATGAATAAATTAGATTTCTTTGTAGGTAAATTAGGTTGGTAGAACTTCTGACCCTGTGATGTATTTCGAAAGTTGTTAATTTCCCTAAAGACTGGCGTAATTTTAAAATAACAATCCTCATAGAATCATCATAGAACATATTCACGAAAAACAATACGACAAAGTCTGTTCCCATCTTCTCATACTTATTTTACAAAACCATATGTGTTAATTTTTTGAGATTTATAAAATTTACACAACCATTGTGTGAATAAAACATACCATTCATAGCCCATGACAACTTTGTTACCCTTATTTCTACCGGTGTCTTCGCCCACATAGTAACGGGAAGTATAGATAGTCCTTGGTTTTTCCATACACACTCTTCAATCCCGTAGGATTTCTGAGATGCAAACTAGCATATGTCCTTGCTGGGTTCTTATAGTCTCTATACAAAATTTCAAACAAATTAGGTCTGAGAAATTTTGGAAGAATAGATTAAAAATTATCACGAGGCGGGACTCGCACCCGCGTCTTTTTGCCAAGCCGTAGCAATTCTTATCCTAGGGATCACGGGTAGCCGAGAGGCTACGCTTTTTTTTCATTAAAAAGTTGAAAGACGGATAGACAGACAGAATAAAAACTATTGCTAAACATGATTATTAAAATACTTATGCACAACAGACTTGTGTGCAAAACTATACCTATGTTTACCCGGCGTATATTCGTTGTTTTTCATCCCGCCAGTCAATAAATTCAATAACTGTATTAATTTCTAAATACAGAAAAGTCATAAATTTATATTATTCATAATAAATTAAATTAATGTTTCTGGTATAATCTATCTATCATTAATAAGTTTATTGAATACAAAATTATTCGTAGGATATACTCACGATGCGTCAAACTTTAACGTTTATTGAATAAATCATTTGTATACCAAATTTGAGTCACTTCAAAACTACTGCAAATTTAGCAGCCTAGTATACAATATTATTTAATAAAGTACGTTGTAGAAATCAACATATCATTGCTATTAATGACATTATATTCTAGAACTGTTTTCAATAAAACCTATGGTGAATTCCGTCGTTTCTATATAGGAACATTAATCTTTCTTTTCCGAAAGTCAGTCGCAATTGAATAGAGAAATATCTTCGATCTTAAACGAGTTTAGATGACAAAACGATTTACCGCCTCAATAGATTCTTTAACCCTTATTATTGGAGCACCAAGTAATGTAAAAGCTAGCTCAAATTGTGGGTTTCATCATCATCATCATCATCAGCCCATATATGTTCCCACTGCTGGGACACAGGCCTCCTATAAGGGTTCAGGCCATAATCCACCACGCTGGCCAAGTGCGGGTTGGCAGATGACACATGTCGTCGAACTTTTAATTCTTGGACATGCCGGTTTCCTCACGATGTTTTCCTTCACCGTTTAAGCAGTGGTGATGTTATCCACATGCGCAGATAAATTGAAAAATCAATTTATTTCCTGCACGCTCGCCCGGTCTCGAACCCCGACTTATCGATTTTGAAGTCCGAGGTTCTCACCACTGAGCCACCACTGCTTCATTTTAAAATTGTGGGTTTATTTGTTAAATATTGAGTAAATCATACATAAAGTCAGAATTTTCAATACAAATTTTGTCAAGTTATAATAATAAGTTTAATCCTTCGTAAACAAAATCACTTCCCGCTATCTGTCCCTATGTAGATATGCTTAGATTTTTATAACTACGCATCGGACTTCGGCCGTTTTTTAAACATAGATTTATTCAGCATGAAGGATGTGTATATGTCGGAGGCGGATATTAGTACCGACCGATAACAAAACGAAGCACGACTTCCGGTAGATGGCAGCACCGCCGCCTCATTGCGACTAACTTCTGCTACAACAGAGCCTTGCTAGTGGAAGCGCGTCGGACTAAGGCTCACTTTCCATTTGGGAGCCTTTGCAACAAGTTCTCAACGAAACTATGATCTGTTCCTCACGTTTCGTTGTACAGTGTGATATAAGTTGCGAATAGTGTTCATAAATCATGTTGTGTAATTCGTGGCCAAGAACGGGTAATCTAGCAATGATGCCTCATTGCTCATTTATACGCAAACTATATTATTATAATATCTCATGTGAAACCGAAAAGGCTATTTTTAATTTGAAAGCTGATCCCTCCCTTCTATTGAAATTTGGTCTAGTTCTGACAATTTGAAGGCGATCTAGTATTTTGTTAAAAATAAATTATGTTTCATTCTTTACCGTAATATTCCCTTTTCTGTGTGACAATCGCAGCATTAAAACTTACGCATATTTCATACAATTATTCATACAATTAACTTGATGTATAATTAATTAGTATTGTGTAATATTTTTCTAGCTACAATCGAAACTCTACTTAAATTAAATAATCTCATATCCACTACTACAATATATATATATATATATATATATATATATATATATATATATATATATATATATATATATATATATATATATATATATATATATATATATATATATATATATATATATATATATATATATATATATATATATATATATATATATATATATATATTACTAATATAGCTTAATTCCTAATTTATATTATATTATTTCACATTCAATACCCTACTCTAAACATACAATATGTTCTACGCAAATAAAAGAATATTATTCTAAACGTATTTTTATTTTCAGACAATAGTATTCAGTGTAGCCAAGGGCCCATTTGTAGAAGAGTTCTATCAATGTGTGACGCATGGTTTCTACACCGAACGGTGGCAGGAGCAAGCGTATACCACGTTGTCATTGGTTTTTATGTTCATATTACCACTACTCATACTTATGTCAACCTATGTCTCTACAGTTAGAACTATTGCGAGTAAGTCATTTGATTAAATAGTACTGTATTATATATTAGCAGGAGTTCATTTATGTTAAGGGATTAATAAATATTACGGTATTTGTTACGGCTTGATCGATGATGCCCTTCTAAATTATCTATGTATAACATCCCTCGCATTGAGTTGTTTGGATATCTTTGATCAAGCCAGTGTTATAATCACATATTGTTTTTTTACGTAGTAGCGGGTAATTGAGCTGGTGGTTCGCCATCAGGCACCATTAGGTGAGCGATCATCACCCATGAACATATGCATAGGTAGGGCCACTGCAAATGCGTTTACCGTTTCTAAGGGGTAATGGATAAGGACGATTATTCCATTCCTTATTAGCAATGGAAGCCAAGAAGAAGGATATGCCTCCGTCTCCTCCACTCACCGAACAAAACACATGTTTTATGCCGCTCTTCTGTTGGGGTGTTATGCCTTTCCCGCTGCGAGCTAGCCCAATTTGTGCCGAAGCGTGCTCGACTCCCAAAGCTAGTATATTTTTTCTGTGACTTTGTTAATTGTAAATATAAATAATAGAAAAAGTGTTTAGTATTATGCAGAATTTATGTATTAACTTTAATATTCTGCTGGATTTTCAATATGGGTGGCAGCCATTAATTTTGGTGACATTTGTAATATTACTATGATAAGGTACTATCAAAATAATTGTACAGGTACATTTATTTTGACTTAGAACTTATTCCACTTAATTCTATTAAAAATATCGTTATACATGATCTTTAAAACTGCGCAGTTTTTGAAACAAAAGTATAGTTGGTAATATAACGTTCAAATTTCAGAAAGCGAGAAAGTATTTCAACCAGAGACTCGTCGAGAAAAATATCTAACGCCAGATATGAACAGGAGAAGACTTATTGATAGAGCGAAAATGAAATCTCTGCGGATGTCAATAGTTATCGTGGCTGCTTTTATAATATGGTGGACTCCTTATTACGTTATGATGGTTATTTTCACATTTTTAAATCCCGATAAAGGTGTAAGTAGAACGTACTTATTATTGATTTAAATCTTGTATTGGTTGTGTCTTTAATTATATAAGGACATGTTTGTATTATTAGTATGGATTTGTGTCGAAAAAAACTGTAGGACGCAATCCGCGCTTTTCAATAATCCTTATACTAACAGAAATATTTTTATTCCGTAACAACATTTAAGCTATGTGTTAATTTGTTTTTATTTCACGACGAGCAATTTGTTTTCTTAATTTCTTAATCAAACGTCGTAATGTAATAATTTGCATTATACTTACGTAATAGAATCTAGAAAATAATCAGTTGAAAAGCTTAACTTTTAGTTTTATAGCATTGAAATGATTTAAATTGAGATTCGACCCGCGTCTTTTTGACAAAACGTAGCGTTAAAAGACGCAGATTCGAATCCGGCCTCGTGATCGAGTTTTTTCTATTTCAAAATTTCTCAGTTAAAAAGTTTTTTAAACCTTTGATGTTGGTTTAGATAAAATTATTATTAGATAATTAAATAAAAGACGAAATCAATCGACGTTCATAAACAGCATTTCCGTGCTATTTTCGATCTCTTTGACGGTGATCAGTTTTATCAATAATACTTAATATAAACTTTTTATATTCATTCATCGGGAATTGAAGTCATACTGACACAAATATTCTAATTAATAAACGAATGCCAATCAATATGTCCCTAATTTTAAAAGGAAACATTTTTTCATAATTACGAAGTGTATAATACCGAACTGGAACGGAATTCAATGAATACAATTTAACCTTTTGTAGTCAAAGCCATTTCTATGTCACTTTATCACTAGGGGAAAGAACAATAAATTTCTCAATAGAAATATAATAAACTTCGTTTTCATTTCTATTTCTCACCTTACAAGGCTAGAATCGAACACGTTTTTAATGTTTTTCTTTAACTCGAAACGCTATGTTAGATGTAGAAACATTTAAAATATTAAATTAAAAGGAATTCTAGTATTAACTAGAGAATTGAGTATTAATCTGTGGTCAATGTTAAAACTGTGTTAAAAATGTATGACGATTCAAAAGTGCTTCTATAAGTGTCTTATTGATAAAACAAATTTTTAAGTTTGAGTTTGAATAACGTTAGTTTATACGTGCAATATGACAACTGTATAATTGATCCCATTTCATTGTGTGTTGTTATTCTTATTGTAAATCGTTCTTGACTTATAGGTCGTGGCTTTGGTACTAATTATATGCTAGATAGATTTTGCTGTTTTTTTCTATTTATCTTAACAACCAATGTAATGTGTACTTAAACAAATTATAGTATTAGCTGTTTTAATAGGTGTGTGGTCCATAACGTTATATTTAAATAACAAATATCTTTGAATGATACCGGTAAAATCGTAAATACGATTTAAATATCACTGTTCCATATCATTGAAACTTTTCATTAATTATTATTTCTTTGGTTATTTTAATATAAACAAGGTCAGATTTTAATCAAGATAAAAGTGAAAATATTAGATCCAAAATATTTTCAACGTAATACGTTACGTGGGTAATTTCAAACTGATCCCTTCTAGAGTCATTTATATCATTAAAAGTGCCGGCCAGTTATTTTAATAGTGTTTTTTACAGCTCAGCGAAGATCTGTTGTCGGGAATATTCTTCTTTGGAATGTCTAACAGTCTAGTCAACCCTGTTATTTACGGAGCTTTCCACTTGTGGCCGAGAAAACGATCACGCAATAGCGATAAGTGAGTATTTACCTTACTTCTGTTACATTGGATACATTGAGTACAGATTATACATTTGTTATCATTTACATTTTTCCTTTGTTTTTTAGTTTAAGTTTTCTCCCATTAGTAGAAAAGGTTTTTTTATCTGTCTATATTTAGATTGTAATCGTAACTTTATCTACAGTTTTGGTTAATTAATAATAGGAACTAATAATTTTATATAATAACGTAGTTGAAAAAGTTTTTATAATACGTTTTAATAACATTTGGATATACTTATGATACCCGAATCATTTTCATGAGTAACTACGCGATCAAATTGAAAATGAAGAGAATATTTGCTAGATAATGTTTCAAACCATTTAGTTTGTTGCGAATCAATCTTGACAAAGCCCTTTAAACCACACCTTACAGTAGGAAATAATCGTGTCGTGAGATCACGCGATCTGCACGGGCGTAAACTTCGCTGAAATACGATTATTTCCTTTCATATCACTAATATTAAAGTGCTTTTGATGAAAGACCACCATTAGGTAGAAATGATATGGGTTCATGAACATTTTGATAGGTTTAATGTAAGCTTAAGTGGGTGGCCATACAAGCAAAGGCGTCCTCCTTTAAATTACAATAATACATTTTGGTTTAGAATGACGACTGTAATTTTCTCGGATATTTGTATAAAGCAGAATGTAATTTAATGTATCTAAATATAAACAAATATTTCTTAATTTAGCACCTAAGAAAATAGTAATAAAGATTTATGTATAAAAAATATAATTTTTGGATAATTCATCAGTTTGTAAGGACATTCAAAAGCATAATGATTTAGTAATTTATTTCAGTTGAATGTAATGTTCAATTTATTTCTTATTTATTGAACTAAGTACTTAATAATTACGAATTTTTATACATTGGAAAAATTCAATACATTTTTTTATACCAATTATTGTTAGTATGTACTATAAAAAATAATACAAAAGTAGAAGACCCTTTCAGTTTCTATTTACATTTTTAAAATTACATATATTACTCAGACGCACTCCTCTAAGCAAACAAAAATAGATTAACTCGTTTAATAGCTGTAGAGTGTGGATTTACAGGCAATGTCAGGTCCAAAGTACTTATAAAAATGGTTTACTTAGGCAGAGGAAAATTTAGACGTGATCACGGCGTGGTTAGTTCCATTTACTATTCTTTACTTAGGATGGCTTATAAGCTTTCAACACGCGTCTCTGGGATTAGCAAAACTCATATCGTATTCTTATTGTAATGTTTCATCCCGTGCAATTTTCTGGGAGTTGGCAAGTTCTTTTTCGTATAACATTTACAGCTTTTGATACGTTATTAAAAGTTGTGTGAAAAATCTCGGGAAAGCCGGTTTTTTGGAGTAATATTTCGTCGTGTTATGGATAAAATTGATAACCAAAACACATTTGAATTTGCCTTTAGATTTGTCGTATACGGAGTAAGATTACTGTTATATGTTCAATCTTTAGTGAAGAAACTTTTGTACGATACCTAGTTGTGTGGTTTCATTTTACTAATTGTCCCACTACATTACAACTATTTTTAAATTTAAAGAAACAATTTATTGTTTTACGTTTAAGTAAAATCCTTCATAGTTTCAACGAGATTACAGTTTTATTATTGCAATTATCCATAAAATTTCGTATCGGACCCTCTTTATTATCGAAGATCCGTCATTTGTTAAGTATTTAAGTATATCACGATTAGGACTGCAAAATTGGCTCCTTTTATATTAAAGATATAGAATTTCAATATCAAATGTAACAAATTCTTATTGACGCAGTAAAATATAATGAAGTATTCATACAAATCCGCATATTTATGCAATCAACGGCAAAAGCAAGTAAAATAAAGGTATTCAACTTATATTTTAAACCGAATAATATAACAACGTAATAGCCGGGTAAGTTAGGTAATAATTTAGGTATTATTTGAAGCTGAATCGTTAACAAAACGTCCTATTAACAGCTTTTAAGTTCAATTAAAACTTTGAATTGACTCAAGACCTTTACTGTTAATAATTCCTGTTTATGTAAATAATCAGGCCATTTACGCTATTTTGTGAATTAAATTTATCGTTAAATAGAAGAGTATAAATAATGATTGCGAATGGTAACATTTTCATTTCATTATTTTAAATATTACACATAAGAAGAACTTCCACCATAAAAATTTGTTCTCTGAGAAACGCAACCGTTGTAGCTTCTTAATGAACTATAAGAGACGTTAATAATTTGGCTTACCGCGAAATTTCCAATTATAATTGGATCTGTCGACCCTGTCAATTAAGTTAGACAAATAGCCTGACGAATTATAAAGCAATTACTATTAAAATATATTATTTAGCAAGAATACACTTATGATGAAAGTAATGCTGAGATTTACTAAAATATTTTCCTGACACCTACATAACAAAATAAATCATTTCGATATTTTTCGACCTCATATCTGTTTAATAAAGGATTGTACCTACTACAATCTATTATGACCGTAACAAGAAGGTGTAAGACAAAAATACATTTCTTTGTATTGAAAAGTATGAGACAATGCTCACTAGATCGTTCCATCAACGAGAATAGAGTATATCGTTATGCTCTCCAATCCTCACATGTTCTTTACGGTCATAGTATGTTAGGTTTTAGTGTGTAAAGTCCTAATTTTATTCTAATTACATTACCCTCATTTTTCATGGAGATAAGTAAGAGAAAATATCCGAGACAGAAAAATACTTATCACGATTTGAAATTCACGAGGGAACAAATTTATGGTTATAAAACTTGTAATCTAGAAAAACTTCGAAGCTAAAATGTCGTTCGGATAAATATTTCTTATTTTTATTCAAATAAGTAATGGAATTGGCTGTATAAAATGCTAAAAATCTTTTTAACCTTAACCTTTTCTGTTAACTGTGCCCCAATTTTATATTAATGTTTAATAGAAAAAAATTATAATTATTATTTTCGCAAATTGATTTTCTCAATTGAGTGAAAAATATTTAATCTGTTATGACATATATATTTCATCAAATATTTTTTCGAACAAGTAACAATTGCCTCATCATTTTTAGTTTTTAGATAGCGACATAATATTCTGTCTTTTATATATTCAAAAGTCTTTTAATGAGTTTTATTTGAATATCACAATCGACATTATTTTATGGAAGTTAACATACTTTATTAGATTTTATTTACGACATTAGTTAATCTGATATAGTGTTTTTTTTTCATTTATGGTACACGTAACTGAAACACCATTGCACTCCTAGGGCTTTGACATAGCACTTTTATTATTCATACCTCAATCAATCAATGAATATATAAAAATTTAAGGTTTGATAATTTTTGTAGATACCTTCCCGTGCCCTCCTAAAGCGATATTTTGCTTCCCTAAATTTATGGTCATACTCATTCATCCTTTAAGACACTAATTACTTTAGTAGTCATCTTTAATATACATTTTATTTTTAGAGAATCAGGTGGCCACCAAGCCTCTGTATTCCGGCGGGGCGAGCAAACTTCTTCAGTCAGGCTTACTACGATCAGATCTCTACGGTCCTCAGCGAAATACACGAACGGTCAAAACGTCAGTCTTTTATAACATAACGTTAACAATAAACCTCGTATTGACAAGTGGACAATTCGCGAAGAAAGTAAGGAATGCTCGTCGAATTTGTAAATATTATTAATTTATTCCGTGTTTTATAAATTGTGTATGGAAAAGGATGTCTATGCAAGTGTTTGTTAAGAAATTAGTTATTAATATGTGAATTTTAGCTGTCGTAAAATGGGTGAGTGCAAATTGGATGAAAATTGTTATCAAAAACTCAACCCATTCAACTCAACACTAATTTATCACGACGATGACACATTCATTTGTTCAATATCTTTTATCATATTTTATTATAAAGGATTTTTCCAGAACACACTGTGGGGCTAAGCATCTATGAATAATTCAAATATCTTTCTTGTGATCAACTACCACGTGTATTGAACAGTTTCTGGGAAAGTTGAGGTACGATAAATATAAACACTGAATATAATGATATTTAAAAATATCGTGTTTTTGCTGAAAGATAATATATGGTGCGACATCTTTTTATTATTGATAAAATATCTCACCAGATTGTACTAATGTACCTAACTTAGAAAACGATTGAATAATCTCATCCTAGAATTAATTCTAATATATTTGTAGATTATTTATAATTTATAACATGACCTAAATTATTAAATGTTAATGTAAGTTTTATGAACAGTTTGAACACTGTTAATTGTTGCATTGCGTAAATATATATGATTTGTAAATATATTTATTGTAAATAAGAAACTAATAATTGCAAATTAACATATTGCCAGTTACGCTATTGTTATCGATATAAAAAATACTATTTATTATGGGCTTTTATTTTCAAATTCTATTCTGACGTCATATTTTTATGACACAATACCTATATCGTTCTATAGAAAATATTGTCATGGTCTTATATTAAGGAAGGAAAGACATTCAATAAGATAAAAATACACATAGACCGTTTTTGTACATTATATACAAAAATTCTCGATACAACTTGTACATTGTTAGGACTGCTTTGTAATGTTTCTGCTTTCTTTCGAAAATTCTTTAAGTATAAGTAAAATACTTCATTCTTATCAAACAAAAATATAAATCATAACGTTTGAACATGTAGCTGTGCCGCGTTGTTTCACCCACGGACGAACCCACAGACAATAGCAAGTATTTATAAGCTCATGTCTTTTTCTGACGTATTCGCTATATTGTTGTAAAATTTAATTAAAGTTCATTCAGTAGTTTTTCGTGAAAGAGTAACAATCATCCATCCATATTTACAAACTCTCACGTTTATATTAGTAGGATCCTACATATCTTAATTTAGAGAAATGAGTAATTTAGTACGAATCGCCATTGGACAATTGAACTTTAATATCACCTGTAAAAACTGGCTAACAAAATCTTTAAGAATAAATTTCTTTTGCGCCAGTTTTTCATTTCATTTATTATCTTGAGAGATTATTTTGTATGGGTTTTGGTACGGTTTGTATTTGTACCTAACGATGTGTATTAAAACAAGATATCGAGTATGACTCTTATTTAATGTATTATTTATATTTCGATTAATTATTCAATAATTATTTACACGTGGATGCTATGCAATAATATATCAGTTATAAGAAAAGAAAATTGTGTTTATTTAAGTATGGATTGCAATATATTTTGTATTTTTTCAAAATAGACACCAGTAATGCAGTTTAAACAAATTTAAATAGATACCGCGACCTAATGAAATTCCTATCAAACATTGAAATCCTTAACACCAATCCTGAAAATAACCAGCAAACAACTTATGTACGACTGAATTATTTCGACGACAAAAAGGCAATAAACAATGAAAGACTTTGCAAAGAACTGTTTGACTTACCGCTCTGTGTGTACCTGCGGTTCAATATTTCAGTTGTGGACTCAACGTCTTTGATCCAGATGTTAGACTTTCAATGTGATGTAACGAATTCAACTTCACAACTAATTTTGGCTGTGATCCGTGCCTTCAATTGGTTTTCACCTAAGACGAACTGTTACATCTACAAATAATCATTTTCAACAAAAGAGCCATCAAATTTCTAGAACTAGACTTAAATTAAATGAGTACTACATTGTAAGCACCAGCATTTAAGTTAAGCACAATAAAATACAGTCGATCTGTTAACCTCTTCGTTTATAGGGTGGAGGTACAACTCCAAATTTCAAATTACAAAAATTACTTATCAAACCCACTGAGTTATCGAGTAACAAAACCAAATAAAAATAAGTCAAATCGAAAACATATTTCGTTTTTGTGATGAGATGAATACGTAGGTTTTATTCAGCGCTTAGTCATGACATAATCATAGATATTACTATAAAAACAAATTTAAAACGAATTATACACTGAAGATTTTAATACCTAAAAAAGCGTTGAAAATGCTTATTATAAGACCTACAGATTCTGAATTCATTATCTCGATAATAAGCTTTAGTAATTTACTGTACATACTTAAAAATATAAATACATTAAATATATAAACCTAGTCGCCTCGTGAGTGAAGCTTGAAGAATAATAAAAAAAGAAAGGTAATTAATCGGTGTGCGCATTTAACAAACATTTTTCTTTAACCTACTATCCAATAAAACGAATGCTATAACTTTACTGTGTACATGATGGTACATTTACACAATCGTTCGACTAACAAGCATGACGTGTAAGCAGTTCCCTTGCTATTCGCTTTGAGATTCGAATTCGCGTTAAAACCGCTTTTTCAGGGCACGGATAGCGAACACAAACTTACTGTGGTAAATACGTCTTCTTCTTATTTTAATCAATAGCTCCACCTAATAAACTGGGACTTCAGCGATAACGCAAAGCGTGCTATATTATACGTATACAGTGGTTTGCTATAATATTAATGTACTAATGTTTCATAAAAAGCAGTGGTAGCTCAGTGGTGAGAACCTCGGACTTCGAAATCGATAAGTCGGGGTTCGAGACCGGGCGAGCGTGCAGGAAATAAATTGATTTTTCAATTTATCGCCGCATGTGGATAACATCACTAATGCTTAAAACGGTGAAGGAAAACATCGTGAGGAAACCGGCATGTCCAAGGATCAAAAAGTTCGACGACATGTGACATCTGCCAACCCGCACTTGGCCAGCGTGGTGGATTATGGCCTGAACCCTCATAGGAGGCCTGTGTCCCAGCAGGGACAACATATATGGGCTGATGAAGATGATGATGATGATGAATGTTTCGTAGAGTGAAAAGGCGAATGTGTAAATATGCCATAATATATGAAAAAGTAGGTACAGTTAGTTACTATTAACTCTAGTATCAGAAAAATCACATGTCTTTTCGAATGGACATCAGTGCAGCATGTGTAAATTTTAATTGACGATCCCAAACGAAAAAGGGTTCTTAAAATGCGTGCATGTTTTTTATTTAAACTCTTTATTGTGCTGCCATAAAAATACAAAAACAATATTTATTCTTAATAAAATGTTATTTGTTTATGTAACTCGATAACTTTGCGGGCTTTGAGCCGATTCGCATGATTCTTTTTAAGTTCGATATAAAGTGTCATTTGGGCTTAATTCAGAGTGGATAAAATTGAAATATTTAAAAACATCTTTAATAAATTAGCTAGTTACGGTTTGTAATATTGGCATGAGTTAATTATTACACCATCGCTTTATAACGGCTGGTATAAATAAGATAATCCAGGCAAATAAAGATAAAGGAGATTTCTGCAGCCCACGCTCAAATAACGCCAGATGCCAAGGTCGATCATTAGTTGGATACATTTCTGAAAATCTTGTTTTGTTTACTTGTACAAGTTTTTTTTAAGATCGATGCTTTCAGGGATAAAATAAATTTACAGTTGGCTAATGATAATGAGAACGTGTAATTTGGTAGGTGCTGGATATTATAATATAATAATCACACTAATATTATAAATGTGAAAGTCTGTATGTTTGGATGCTTCTCCGTCAATCACGCTTAACCTACTGAACGGATTTTGATGTGATTTGGTATACAGATAGGGCAACCAACTTGGCTGATAGGGTACTTTTTTACGATTAAATACTCCCTTGGGATAAAACAGAAATCTGGATATCCGTGCGAAGCCGGGACGAGCGTCTATTTTATTAATATAATACGTAGTTGGACTACTTTCAAATCAATTTAGGTGATAGCATCAATTGAAATGCACTTCAAACTGTATTATTTCATTATGAAATCGCTCTTTGATCGAAATGTAAAACTTTCAATAGAATATTGGCAGTCTCGTGGCCAAATTGCATAAGTTTGCATAGCTTCTGTTGTGTATTGAATAAATTTAGCGTTTTTATGTCAGTAGGTAATCCTTTAGCGCTGATATTATAAATTGTATTATTTATTTCATCTCAATTACGTAAAACATTTTGAGTTCGATGTGAATGGATGATGAACATTAATTACTCATTTTCCAGACAAATAGAGCAAAGGTTTTTAAAAGTATCAAATTTTTGTTTACACGACGTTTGCAAATTATTTTAAAAACTGAAATAAGTGTTGTAAATAAAATTTACTGTCTGATATAGAAATGCTTTGAATTTCCAGCTGTTGTCTGTTACACACGATAGTCGAGATAAGTAGGCTACAAATGGCCTAAGGCATTCCCTTAGGCCATTTGTAGCCTACTTATCTCGATTCGAAACATCTAGAACGAAATTCGTAACAAAGTTGAACCGATAAATAACATTATTTCTAACAAAAGTTATATAAGCATTAATAATAATTTCCACTAAGTCAACTTATTACAAAACGTTTAAAAATACATTGAAATTTTCTTGATAATATGGCTGAAGGGTTCTTACTTGATCAAACTCTTTGAAATAAAATAAATTGATGAAACTTTTTGTGCTAAATGACAAATAAGGATTAGGAAAGTTTCATTCTTATCGAAATGATAAATACTTACAAATAAATGGCGTGCCCAAATCAAATCGGTTTCAACGTTCCGTAGAAATCAACAATGGCCTCCACGAATGTGTATTCGGATGCTATTTTATATTAGACTGGTATTGTGTGTAGAATGGACTCATTCATTCATGCATCATGAATCAACACGGAAGTAGGTCGAACATGTATCTATACCAGTAGGTATGAAAGAAATCGTTAGCACTGAGTTACTAAATTGAAATCATGTAGCTTGTGGTCTCAAATTTATATTAATAAGCGTGGTTTTAAAATTAGCTTACCTAATGTTATATGAACATTTTTAAAATGTATTTGTAATGAAGAGTCCTTTAAGCGTTAGAAATCGAAAATATCTGCTGGAATGAATTTACGTCCGATTCATAGCCACACGCTAATAACTTATATACTCGCCATTTGTTATATTTAAATGTAATAAGCAATGAATATGTTGCATTTATTATAAATGACGAAGAGTTTGTATAACCTTAAACAATGTTTTTCATTATTCTCCAATATAACAACTACTGATTGAATGGCTTGGCACTCCTTGGTAATACCGTCGAGACAAGATTGGTGTCAAGAAGAAAGCATATTTAAGAAAATATTTTAGTTCGCTAGATGGAACTTGCTAACAAAAAGATTTTCTTGCTTTTTGTAGGATGATTAAAATTTAAAAAATTTCCAGATTCTATACATTCTAAATATTTTGCCAATATTTCTGCTGTACCTGAAACTTTCTAATAAATACAGACTCCTGTCGTTTCCTATTATCTTCTTTTGTTGACAATTATACCATATAAAATTTAACATAATTATCCAAGAAGTGAGTATTCTTATAATTCAATCTTTAATACAACTTCGTGAACACAATATGTACAACGTCTGTTTTATAACATAATAACATAAGCCTATTTAGGTTTGAGTTTATTATAGCGCTAGAACTTTTAAAGCCAGTTTGTTTGTTTTAATGGTAGAATGTGTTAAGGAATTATATAAGGAATATATTAGGTGTTAGTCATATGAAAGTAACTCTGTAAGATTATTTGTAAAATTTAACTCAATTTGGTTAAATTAAATTATAAAAATATATTTATATTATATGGAGACATGGAAAACACTAGCTTTCTTTTCAACTGAAAAAGTGATAGGTGAAATAGGGAAAATTAGTTTATACGACGAATATACCAGAAGCAGCCAAACTCAATGTTAAGAGGATTAATTTTACGCTCTAATCTCTACATAGTAAGCGTTTAATTAGCTTATCAATGATCTCAATAGCGTTTATCAAGATGTTTAACGTCAATCACCATATACGGGTTTCCTTGACGCGTGCTAGCGGATGCTGTTACGTATTGTATCTGTACATCATCAGAATATGAAATTAGGGTAATGTATCATGCGCTAGATTAGTTTATATGTGTTTTTTAACATTAGGTCGATAGCAGACCTTACTCCTCGATTGCCGACTTCAAATTGGAAAGAGATTAGGAAAGGATTGATCAGAGGAAACAAGGAAAGGCCTGGGAAGGGTAAGGAAAAGGCCATGGGCCTCCGGCTCCCCCACTCACCGAACGAAACACAGCAACATGCTATTTCACGCCGGTCTTCTGTGGCGGTGTTGTACTTCTGTGTGGTGTTTGAGCGTTGCTTATACAATGTTAGTCCCAACTACCCTCACTTTTTTAATAGTCTTTGTGACTACAGTTTGCGACAGTTGTAAAGAATTGCAGTACATTTATATTACGATCAAACTAATATTAAATACATACCTTTTTTATTTCTTACAATACTATATAGATATATAATATGTAGCTAAAGTATATATAGATATAAACATTGAGACATTAACACTTTATCGATATAATTGTTTATATTTCAATTAAAAATTCACCTCTGGATTTAGTCACGTTAGCTTTAAGGAGTATCGTTGATAATGTCAGTACAGGAAAAAATAATTTAAAAGTGGTAAAACAAAGATCGAATGTCGATTAAGTTTATAAAATATGTAATCGATTGTGAATACATTATAACGCATATAGTTTTACTTTCTAGTACAAGAAGAATACAATATTACATTTTGGTAAGGTCAGTAAGTTATTACTGCAGACAATAATAAATCAATGACATTGTGTGTATATATGAAACGCAGTTTCACTGCCAAACGATTTAAGTTGGAAAAATGTATTATAATTGAATTTTTAAATATTACTTAGTCATCATAATTATTTGTTACTAGAATTTTAACCCTTTGGCTATAAATTTGAAATTAAAGAATTGTAACATTTTTAAAATTATACGTATTTCATATTATTTCCTTTTTGTGTGTGTAATTATTCAAATATAAATGAAAAAAATAAATTAGTATTATCATTACGTTTTTATAAGAAATAGAAATGAACAGTTTCCATATTGAAAAGTAAGTTTAAAACCAAGTAGTTGGTGCAAATCGTATTAATTTCGAATTGAAGACTAAGTTAGCCGGAAATTGGATAAATTGGTTTCTCTATAGTACACTACGATGGAGGAGTTTGCGATGTTGTTAATAAAATGCTCTATGAATGAATTTGTCATGGCACGGATAGGCCACTCTCAGATGGAATGCGTCGGATATAACAAGGCAAGCACTGATCTCCACAAGAAAAAAAAAAGCGCGGCCAGCCTATACAATTCCGGCGTCATTCGGTGGCGGCGGAAGCAAACGCGATCGGGTTGACGTGGCCAGAACGGAAGATCATAGCTAAGGATGGAAGACGATGGCGGCGCACTGTGGACGCCCTCTGCCCCACATAGGGGCCATGGGACATTAGGTCAGTCATAAGACACTTACTAATGAGCTTGCTCGATATGATTTCAAATAGTATTATTTTTACAAAATTTACGTTTTACTTACTTGAATACGATTCTTTTAATTTATTGCATGTGTAATAGACATACATATTAATCAAAATGTCTTTAAATGGTAAATATTTTCATACATGGTACATGGCCATGGCCGGAAAAGGAACCACACCCCCCAAAAAATCAGCGTGATATAGTAAAATGTAAAAGCTACTGTATTCCGTATGGTGAGTGGGGGAGCCGGAGACCCATACCCTCGTCCTCGCCTTTCCCCTTATGTTTTACGACATGAAAATAAATGAACAGAATGACTAACCAGATTGTTAGAGACATGGGATAAGACCTATTAACACCCACAATGAAATTACTTTGTATTTCGGTAGTTTGTATACAACAGGGTTATTTAGGATAATTTGCTGAGATATTTATCCATGATCATAGATTCACGATGCCTTTTTTACTTTTAACGACGCAAAAAAGTCAACTCAAACTTTTGCTTAATGTCACGAGCAACTGTATATAAATTCGCTCTACGTTATTGAGAAATATATAGAATCACAATCTTTACAGAGATATCACATCACAAATCCACACAACTTAGTAACAAAAGTTGACCTTTTCTTACCTATGTGATACCTTTGTTTCACTTCATAATTACTTTCCTTTGTCCCAAGAATAGGAAATCGTTACGAAGAATACAAATCTTGCAAATGGACTGTTACATTGTATTTAATGTCAGATAGCGAAAAGATTTGATATTATATCATATTGATCGACCCAATATTAAAGGTCTTACACAATACAAAGGCCCAATACAAAATTTTGCAGCGACATGCCTTTAATGCTAGTGCACAGGATACCGTTATAAAACGATCTTCATTGAGCTTAGTATTTAATTTTAAATTATTGCTGTCTAAATAATGCTAGTCCAGAATGTGTTAAATTAACAATTTAAAAATGATGAAAAATTTATTGTTTTTACATTTCGGTAATCAGTTAAAGTTAATTTAAAATAATAATAATTTTATTACAAGTACCCTCCGTGTATAGAAATTCATGAGAAAGTTTTAAAAAGGACATAAAAGAGGAGATGAAAAAGTTTAACGCTACTGTACTCTACTTACTTACTCTCCTGTGACGCTGAAACCCAGAAGTGGGTTTTGGCCTGCGAGACGAGGGCCTCTCTATTTTGCCCGGTACAGCAAGCTCTCTCGGTCCCTTGCCAGTTGTTGGCCTTTACGACGCGTACGTCCACCTCACCTCGACCACGCCAGCAATACTTACCTCGCCCAACCGGGCATCAGTCTGATGGTCCTCTCAAGTATGTTCTCTTCAGCTCTCGTTCCTCATCAATTCGTTCCAAATGACCAAGCTGTGCTTTTATTTCTCCAAGTATATTTGTCTACTTCCAGCTTCTCTAGCTTCCATTCTCTCGTCTGGTAGGACCAAAAATGAGAAGTTTTTAAAGAATAGAATAAATTCGATCACGAGGCGGTATTCGAAACCACGTCTTTCGGCCACCCATGAACCTGCCTCAGTAATCGAATTTGTTCTATTCTTTCAGTTTCATACCGTGACGTACTCATAATTGTTATGATAATTAACAACATTATAATAACGTCATTGTCTATTATTGTGTAATAAGATTTGTACATCTTTAAATATATTTTTATTATTTCGAACATTTCATTCACTAATTAATTAGTTTTGTATAAAAACATTACCTAATCGATATTGTGTAAAATTCTAGCATATTTTTAATATCACATTTTTATTCTATCAATATTTTTACAACCTAAATTTATACAGACTTCAGTATCGCTAATACGGGAAAGTTCGCAATTCGTCTAATAATAAGCCGTCGTTTTTCATGATCCCGAAAAGCGCAAATGACAATCCCAAAGGAAAAAGCCAATTGATCAGGCTATCCTATAAGTCGTTCCTAACTTTATCGTACCTAACAATCTCAGCTTCTTTCTCCGTAACGTATGTATGTTTGAAAACAAAGTTCTGCTATTTATAACCACGTGTGCGTAAGATTGATGACAATAATGAAAAACGTAAAAGATCGTTTATGTAAACGTTAACTGGCTTTAGCTAAGAGGTAAGACACTTTAAAGTGTATAACTACTAAATGGCAATCGTAATTTTGAGTTTAACGTTTTATATTGGTAAATAAATATCATTGCAAAAAATAAAAAATAAATTTGAATAGTTATGTGATATTATTAATACCTTAATTCAAATTGCTCGCCATGCTTTTCTTCACCGTTCTAAACAGTGGTGATGCGAATAGTATTCATATAAATTGAAATGACAATTCGCATCCAGTAATCCAAATAGCCCTCCACACACCCTTCGAAGTCTAGTTTCCTAACCACTGAGCTACGACTGCTCAATTGTTATTTAATTGATGCAAATTTAGTCGAACATTGAAGCGCACCAGGCCTGCAAATTATATGAGATATAATACAGAATTGTAACACGTTAATTATTCATATTGATGAACCAATTAATTTCCGAATTACGTAACGCCAGTACAGATGGTAACCTACGCATGCTTATACTTTATTCATGATTCTGGGACCCTTGATTTTCCATTGTTAAGGGACCAATCTCTTCCACATCTTTACACTTCCCAACGTGTAAGGAAGTTGCACCTTCCGAAATGTGTGGTAGATAATCAAAATTATTTATGCTTAAAATAAAATGAAAATTGTCATTGGATATGTTGTTTTTTGTCCTGACTTCAAATAAAAGAAAAACGAGTTACTTCATAAAATTTTCGCATCACTACGATAGATTGTAATATATGATATAATCTACCAAAAAAATGTGTTAAATTGTATGTGTTGTAGCCGTAAGTAGGTATGTTACGGATCACAATTTTCTGACAGATAAAAATCTCGCGGGATAGATTATAACATAAAGGTCTTGTCAATTTTACAGTGACATCCCTCCTAAACGTAACACGTACCTAACGATCTTATTATCTTTAGATGAAAATCATTACATTTACTTTCTCCGTTTCTTTGACATTGTAATATTTTTTTGATGAATAACCATGTTACTTAAATAATATGTTATTTCAGCGATACTGGTATACGACTGATATTTTATTTTATATGTGAATTTCGGTTAAAAACTCCGTTGTGCATTTTACACATAGTATATGTCATTGATAAATTTCGTCAATATCATATTAAAATAGTACAAATTTTGTTAAGGATTATTTTTTTCATTTGCACATTGCACAGAATGAAAAAAATAATCCTACTAATTTACAAAATCTACGTACTCACAGTATTTTGTTTTTGCACATTGATAACATCACCACTGCTTAAAACGGTGAAGGAAACATCGTTAGGAAACCGACATGTCCAAAAATCAAAAGTACGACGACATGTGACATCTGCCAACGCACTTGGCCAGCGTGGCGGATTATGGCCTGAACCCACATAGGATTCCTGTGTCCCAGCAGTGCGAACATATATGGGCTGATGATGACTATTTCTTAAAAAAAAAATTAATTAGATAATATATGACTTTGCCAAACCAGAACGCGTAGGTACGTAGCGCGCATCAGAGCGCTAACCTGTTCCATTTTAATGCACCGAACTATAACCGAAAAAAATATCTACTCATCTACTACAGTATTCGACCTTGAATGATTTCATGTACTTTTTTAACCGGAATTTCCTATGTTTTGATAGTTCACTTGTGAAGATGACATAGACTAATAAATCTGTTCTATAACTGGGTTGATTACCCAACATTGTTTTTATGTACTCTGAGAGAACTAGAAAGGGTCAAGTGTTTAACATCCCAAAAAGAAAAGGCACTTGGTAAATGACGTAAGCGATGACTTGTATAAAATACAAGTATTTAGTACTAATTAATGCTTTGGAAGAGATTACTGGTAACAAATGCTATAAGAACATTGAGTTGTAATTAGCTCTTGCAAATAATACAATTCATTAACTCATTTATTTAGTTCAGGGTTTTGGGGTTTACCAGAAGTACCAGAATATAAAAGTTAAAGTAAGTAAAATTTATCTTCATCATCGCATGTAAAGTACACTTTACGCCACATGATGTAACTTAAGCACGTGTGTATTTTTTATAACATAGCGGGTGGCTGATCTGATGGTCCGCCCGATTGTAAGCGATCACCATCAGCCATGAACATTCGCAGAGTTAGTGGCTCTGCGAATGCGATGCCCGCTTTTAAGAGGAAATAAATAAAGGAAGAATTGACGACTGTAAATAAAGAATGGACTGGGAAGAGTGAGGAAAAGGAAGCAATGTATTTGATGTATATATATATATGACCTTTTAAATACATATATCTCGATTTAGAATCCTCGCCTTATCCTGTCCATATAACGTCATCCTAATTGAGATCCAAGCGTCATTACAAAGTGCCCTTAAGGTGCAATCCACACTGAAACACTGTTATTTTAGGTCTAATAGACCTGTTTGAACTTTATAGGCCTATTTGAAAAAATAATACGCCTATTTGAAGAAACAATATCATTTGAGTATCAATTTAAACTTATCAGCTGTAATAGCATTCTTTTATCCATTTTATATCTTCATCAAGTCCATTTCTATTGTATTTAAACCCGGCTTACGCAGTGGAAAAACATTTTATAACGATGCTCAACGTTGTACAATTACTTTGTTGATTCTGACCCTTTTCTTTTGGATGTTTGTAAATATTTCACAGTTGTTCCTTATGCTTTATTTAAAAAGAATTCTGAATGTAATGTAGCAGCTTGTATACAAAAGATTTTCCCCGAACTATGGAAAAAACTTAGAGAGTTTAGAGTTCATTCACTTCATTTATACACATTTATTCACGCTGTGCTATTTATATCTGGCATACATTTTGCTTGGTGCTGGCCACTTAATAGTAAGCAACCATCATTTCCCATTGCCTACTTTACTGGCTACTTGATAAAGAAAGGATTGATTGGGGGAATCGAGGAAAATACTAGGAAGAATACAAGAATAGAGTACAGGCCTTCGGCTTCCCTACTCTCCGAACTCGACTCCCACACTAAATGTTCAGTCCAATAAGCATGGTTGTTGTTATTGGCATATTAAAATTTAGCTAAAATTAATTTTTGTTGATAAATACTTTTGCGAATACATAACTCAATAATCATTAAAATTGAACGATTGAACGGAGACTTAGTAAGAACTAAAAATGTTATATTATTACACAAATTACCACCATCTAATATTACTAGACCACAGCCTAAACGCCCTTAACGTTGTAGTAAATAGAATGCAATAACGTTCCCTTGAGGTAACCCTCAGTAAATTAACCCCTTTTAGTCAGAGAAAGTTCTCGAATAATTATTATTATGACCACGTGTAAGAGAAGCTTGATATTAATTCATAGCATACTAAAATAAATAGGTTGTATTGTTTGAGATTGGAATCCTCTCTTTTGATGCAAAAGAGAGGGAACAAACACGAATTTTATTTGAAATTATTTTTTTGTTCCGTAAATATTTTGTCAGATAAAATCTATTGAAATGTAGGTAGGGAGTACATTTAAATCAAACAAGCGGCTCGCGGACTGTGATATTAAAGGGATATGCAAATATATGTGGATAAACATTAAGCATAGGATATGATATGTTAAATATAGATGTTTGTGAGACCTTTACTAGTAGGAACATATTGACGGTGTATTAAAATACTGATATTCTAACTCTACAAACTACAGTTAACAACAAAAATAAATGTGATTATATAAAAAGCATGGGTTATACTAGTATTTTTTTGCTCCCTTTTATGTTAAAAGCAAGTAAACGAGCAGGTGATTATTTTGTAATTAAAATAAATTCTAAGTACATACTGATTATATACATACTAATTTTAATATAATTCATAATTTTAAATCCATAGTTAAAAATTGGTTTCAGTAAATTAAAAGTCAACTACCAAGGGGTAATTATTTTGTTTTATTTACTCTAAGCCATGTATGCATAAAGTCGTCACTTTATGTATGCTTTGGGGATGCAAACATTGACTAAGGGGATACAACATTTAATGAAAATATAGTTTAACAACTAGCTCAATTAGTTCTGCGGTTATAAGCAGAGTGCTCATATGACATTGGGTCTTTTCTCTCGATTATACATTGCAGGTTTATGCCAATTGTCAGCTTTTAGAATACTATGAAATTGTTAAATATTATAGAAATAATTGAAAAAATCTTACATCTTTAAACGAGCAAAAAAATTGGAATCTCGGAATCGGCTCCAACGATTTTCATGAAATTTAGTATATAGGGGGTTTCGGGGGCAATAAATCGATCTAGCTAGGAATCTTTTTTAGAAAATGTCATATTCGTGTTTTATCGACTTAAACTTACTTTTTTAACAAATAGGAGGCGTTTGAGTAGTCCCAATTTATTATGACTCTTCCTGACATCTATTGGCGAATAATAATACTATTTATTGGCGAATAATTAAGTTTTTAAAACACAATTTATAAAAAACAAAAAAAAAAAATACCGAGCAAAGCTCGGTCATCCAGGTGCTAGTTAAAAATTAAAACACAAAGTAGAAGAAGGTATTTGATTGGTGAAGTTGAGTCGTGGGTAGCTTAGCAGTTTAAGGCTAAGTTTTTAAGCGAAAGGCACGGGTTGTAATCCTACTTAATGTTAAATTTTATTTATTTTCTTTAATTTTTTTCATGTTTTTATAAATTGTTATTAACGCTATAAAATAATAAATGCAATAATGAGGTTATGATAATAGTTAAATCATGACCTCCTAATTTCAAGCTTCTTATGTATTGATTACAGATCTTAACTCCTAAGCAATATGAACGGCGACGGAAAACATTTTTAAGAATGAGATATTATCATCTAATTTAACATTATCATATATTATTCGCCGAAGTTAAATGGTAAGTGATAATAAGAATAATAAAATAGGAACAATGGTATTTTTATTTACAGGTCAATCAAGATATGATTGATGAATGGCTTCAAAGGTTCCTGGAAATTGTATTGCAAAGATTCCCATATAAATATACGGTTTATGGTTATTGTTACGCCTGTTTGATTCTCTCTGGGTATTCTTTTATGATGACAATGACGCCTTTCGCATCGGTATCTATACTTTAAAAGACTATTCTAATACAATAAAACAATACCTATCCTAATACAATAATAATTACCTACTTCCAAATAGAAGTTTGTTTCATGTAGGTTATGCTTTTTAGTTGTGATATGATAAACCAATGGTTCAGAGCGTGTCATGAAGCGAAGTTAGGGCATTTTTTCACTGCCGCATCGTATCGTATTAAACGAAAATTACACGGATTGTGATAAAATTGTATACATGAGGTAGCGTAAAATAATATATTTTAATATGAAACAGTAAGACGATATTCGAAATACATAAAAAAACAAACCAAAGTAATGGGAATAAATTGTATGGAAATATTATACATTATGAATGTGATGCCTTAATAAATAAATATACATATCATAGTATACTAGCCGCTTACCCCGGCTTTGCCCGGATGCCTAGAAAAAAGTGATTGTAACAAAAATTAATAGTATAGCTTTCTGTTAGTGAAATAATTTTCATTATTGGATTAATACTTTTGAATATAACCCCTTATATATATATATAGAAGTTATATTATATTATGTTTGAATAAAACCATATAAACCTTGGCCAACACTATGAAAGAGCCTTTAATATAATGGTAATATTTCTTTCCTCTTTCCTTTCATTGAAGTATATTCCAGCTTCCCTATTATGAATAATCCTCACAAATTCTTTAGAATTATATAAGATTTAAGAATAAGTGTTATTCTCTGGCATGTTCCTTAATCTTTTTAAATATAATATTACTGAAGAATCCATTATCTGATATAATTTTATATATACTAGCTGCGCCCCGCGGCTCCACCCGCGTAAGTACGTATTCCGTAGGAATATTGGGATAAAAAGTTGCCTATATGTTATTCCAGTTATCCAGCTATCTACGTTACAAATTTCATTGCAATCGGTTCAGCAGTTCTTGCGTGAAAGAGCAACAAACACACACACATCCTTACAAACTTTCGCATTTATAATATTAGTAGGATGGTTACATTGTGACTATTTCCCTAGGTATCAATTTATTTATTAGAACTTAAGTTACAATCGAAATGTGTTTCGCTGTGGCACTGTCATCTGTATAGCTGCAAAGCTGAACACTATTTCGTTAATATGTCAATCGATCGTGCCTGATCGTGCACAGAATTCGAATTGGGACTCGTAGGGTACGAGTCCCAATTCGAATTAGGGTTACGTTATTTCATAAAATCAGAAGAAAAAGAACTCAAGGTTGAACTGAAGATTTTTACTTTTTTATATAGCAGTCAATACTATTATTATTATAGTAGGGGAGCCCAATAGGGGATTTGTGATTGACTCGAGCGCTTCAGATTTTTATAAGGAAAGGTACCTTACCTATTGATAAGTATGAGCAGTTAATATTGGTGGGTGCGCTAACTGGAGCCGCAGGAAATGAAAAAATATCGATAATTCTGTAAGGTTACGCTCAAATCGTCAGATTAGCGAAATTTGAACTGCTTATGTCGTAATTAACCCCTAACATACTACCTAATATTTATCTTACGCGCTCAAGTAATATTTTTTTTTAATTTTACCCTTTCTTCATAGCCACGAATTTGCCACATAAATCGTCAGAATAATGTATATTTTATTTCAGTGATATGCTAGAGAAAAAAAAAATGTTAAAATCTAACGTACTTGAGTATTTCCATAGAGTCGTTTTTTTTACAAAAAAATAAGTAAAAAAAACGTTTCTCCACTGCTAAAATTAAAAACATCATTGGACTTTTTTTCTTGCTATAATCTGCTAATTCCAGTAGGTTTCCGAGATGCACAATTAGCATCTTCGGCTCCCCTACTATTATAATATTTAGATATTTTCATCTGCCGCTATATAAAAATTACTGGATGTATGTCAATAACATATTAACCTCTAGACAGCCAAAAAATACTAAAACGGGCGTTTGCCCATTAAACTTGTCACAGTTTATCACTTGACTTATTTTTTTTATTCTACGCATTATCCAGAACATAACAGAACATTTCAGATAACCGGCATGAAATAATAGTATGCTATTGTGTTTCGTATGGTCAGTGGGGAAGCCGGAGTCCCACAACCTTTTCCTTGCCCTTCCCAGACCTTTCCTTTATTCTTCTCACCAATCCTTTCCTAATTCATTTCCAATTTAAAGTCGGCAATCCATTCGTAGAGGTGTCAGGTCTGCCTTGACCTAATGCCTCTCCAAATGTTCATGGGCGGTAGTAGCGCTTACCATCAGGCGACCCACCAGCACCATTGCCGACTATGACATAAAAAAAGAAAACAACGGTATAATTAGGTCCATCGGAAATGTATAATTTGGCACTTTTTTGTAATGTAGCTAAAATCCTTAAGATTATAAGATTGTGATTAATTTTATAAACATCATTCAGGTGTTTATTCTGAATGACATTTACATAATGTTTGATATGCCATTGTTCGTAAATATTTAAATGAAGAGTATAAAGACTACATAATGTCTTCGTACTGTTTCAAGTCAATTCTGTTATAAGATGGAAAAATTATAAGAGGGAATATAACTCCACTAATTCGTATATTTCACTTCATTTTACTCCAATAATATCTATGCTAATAAGGAGAAAACGTGAAAAAAGCAACACATGTTATTTAGAGGCTTTATTTGTGAAGCGAGACTGATAAGATCAGCTACAAAGTAATGTGTAGTGATTTTTTTTTCTCTGTATATGTTACAACTAGCATTCCGCCCGCGGCTTTGTTCGCGTAGTCACGGGTAAGATAGACTCGGGGGGTTACCAACAAAGTTCCCCTTCCCGTTAGATTTCCGGGATAAAAACTATCCTATGTCCTTTCTCGGGTCTAAAACTATCTCTGTACTAAATTACCAACTAATCGGTTTAGCCATTCTTGAGTTATAAATAGTGTAACTAACACGACTTTCTTTTAAATCTTATACCTTTAAACGAGCAATTCTTGTATATATATATATAATTGGAATCTCGGAATTGGCTCCAACGATTTTCATGAAATTTAGTATATAGGGGGTTTCGGGGGCGATAAATCGATCTAGCTAGGAATTTTTTTAGAAAATGTCATATTCGTGTTTTTTTTTCCTGACATCTATTGGTGAATAATAATACTATTTTGCTTCGTAGATAGCTGGACATGGACCGATATTCCTACGGGATACGGACTTACGCGGTTTCAACCGCAGGTCACAGCTAGTATATAGATTAAAAACAAAAAAGTTCAATGCAAAATATACCTAAACAATGTTATCTTTAGGATTTGAATCGATTATAATATCAGTGATGAAATGTATCTAAAACAATGTCACAAAAATACGTCATTCTTGAATCTTTGAATCTGCTTACAATGTCATGCGGGCTGCCAATATGGAAAGCGTAAAATACGTATTTGGATCACGTAGTTTCAATTGAATGACTGTAAAAATAGACCGTTTTTAACAATCAATATATATTAAGCTTTTGTTAATTCGTCAAGCCTCAATCAGACACAGATTAAATCAGATACTGAAATATAGTATTTATTCGTTCCCGTTTATTGTATATCCATGAAAGATGAAAGTTTTCTTATTCATAAATATAAGAAAAATAAAAAACGTGTATATTCCATATAACGAATCTTGTACGTATGCGTTCATGCAGAAATAACGTTGGCCCATTTCCTGTGGATTTAGAATGGCGTGCTTCGAGATGCCAAAATACATTTTAAATTATGCCTAAAAGCTTCGATAAGGTGAAGGCACTTACTTCATTTGTGTGTGCCAACAATGTGTACAGATATTTATGTAAACAATAAATCTACATAATCCAAGATTCCTACGACATTGTGAAGTCAAATCACGCATAAGGTTTCTTCAGTAGGCCAAACTAGAAACAAAGTTATATCATAATAACTGACAAGGGGTTGAAGGTCTATGAAAGGCTAAGTCTAACATGTCATAATGTCTAAATTAATAAAGACGGGGACTTTGTTTGTTTGTATGAAGGCGAAACAAATTGAAACCAATAAAGATACAATAATTAGAACATTCTTAATAGTGTTTAAAACTGATATCATTAGATTTCACGTGAAAGAGTAACAAAGATAAATCACAACAACAAAAAACAGCTATATATTGGCTGTTACTAACTTATGCGTTTAAAATATGAGTTGGATTTAAATCTCGTGGTTTTTTGATTGTTATAACTCTAACAATTTATTCAACAAAACCAAATCTATCCTGAGTATAAAGAAGAGAAAAAAGCAGGATTCGAAACCGAACATTTCGCCGAACCGCGGCAACGCCTACCCTCTCAGCCATCTGTGATCGCGCTTCAACTCTATTCTCCCAGTCTTCTAATGCTATGTGAAGTTTTGCTTTATGAATATTTTATAGGAATTTGGAGATGGGAATCATTACTGAGGAAGTGGAATTTAATGTTTTTCTCCTGAATTTGTAGACAATATGTGTTTCAAACGAGAATCATTTATGTGTCCAAAAGCTCTTGAAAGTAAAAACAATTGTTGGCATTCTATTGGAGCTAAGATTTCTCGTATAAAAATTGCGGTAAAAAGCTATTGTATCATATCGTTTTCGAAATTGCAGTTATATCCATTTAATATAATATATACATTCGAAGAAATGAAAACACGAGGCCTTATTACGCTGATGAGTATCATTTCATTATTATCATTAAGTATAATAACATATTATTCATATATTTTCCGCATGGTAATACGACATATATTTTAAGGGAATCCTTTTATAAATAAAACGCTGTATGAATTCCTACATATATCGTAAGATTCATATTAAAAGGTGTAAAGACAATTATCTATTCAATAATATTTGTCAATAAATGCCAATTTGATTAAAAAAATGTTTACAATATAGAAAGCTATAGAAAGATATATAAAGAATATAGAAAGCTTTATTTAATTCACACTTTATTTAAACTGATTTAGGGTACAAATATGGAGCACCGACTTGTCCATAAAGACAAATCGACACGAGAAAGAAATGTAGATATATGTTTAGCCTATATCTCACTAAGGATATGGGATTTCACCCAAGAGACCGTTTGGGACAAATTGTTACAGATGTTTATGGGAACATTCATTACTTTACTACCATTAAGTAACAACAATAACCAATCGATCAATATGAGCACGCGTCCTTTATTTATCATTCCTAATAAAAACAATGTACCGTTACAGGGACGAACAACGGTTTAATAATATTAAAGGGTCCATTTATTAATATAAATTAATAGAAACATGCAATTAGTTGCGAGCGTTTTCTCAAAACGCTTCCATTGATTCTCTCTCGAGCCTCTTTTTCATTAATCACTTTTAATTTTGATGATTATTAATTACTGTGCTAAGCTCATGACAATTTATCGTAATAAATTAATAATATATTATGTGATTATGACATATTTTGTCTTTCAGATAATCTTAAACTCTTGTGTTTTTTCTGAATTCTTAATAGAGGGTTATATCTATAAGATCATCACCCCTTTTTCCGTAACAACAATTATTTATATACAAGAGTAATTATTATTTCATACATTAAATAAAGAAAATTCCCTTTCATACTAATTTTAAGTATTTAAGTCAGTTTTCATATCATCTTACGAGATTTTTGATATAACAAAAAGGTTAATAAAAGTAAATAGCAAGCAGATAAAAAAATAAACATTTTTAAATTAAATACTACTCGCTTTACCTGAAGAAGTGGTCTTATACAACCGTGCACTTTTCGTGGCATATTCTACCGATGACTACTAAATTGTGGAACAACTTGCCATTGTCATCTGCTTACGATGTGGTCAAACAAATGTCTTCAAATATCTGAAAGACCGGCGAAATAAGTGAATAGTCCTAACGTTGCCGTTGTTTATGGGTTGCGGTTGTGTTGCCATTGTTTTTGATGGCGGTGGTGTTGTTTATGGGTGGATGAATACCTTACACCGCCATCATCAGCCCTTTTGCCAGTTCTGTAACAAAAAAGACGGAGCTTATAATGTGTAAGTATGATAGCGAAGTGAATCAATTATATAAATCATTAAAAATATAATCGGGTAATTGTATTTCAGTTACAAGAATAGGTCATTAGCGTCACATTTATTTCCGGTGTTTATACATTCCTCTAATATTGACTTTAACCGGAGTTAGAAACTATTCCCTCGGGTCGCATGATCCAAACTTTCTGGTTTAATTATATTGCTCCTAAAAAGTTGTCGTCATCCTGATAATTCACAAACTGATTCACAAAATTTACAAGACAAATATTATTTCCTAAGAATCCTCTTTTAATAATCCTATTATTTATATCAACGTTTAATTGTTGTCGTGAAATAAAAATATAATGTTGTGTACGAGCTTTTCGCATACGATTTCCAAAATAAGCAGAGGAATAGATTGAGCGTCCCGGATTTTACCTTTATAGTTCGCGTTTTCGTGGGATTTTTGCAATCAAAACTGAACAATATCCTTCTCGGGTCTCTAACTATCCTTCTACCAAATTTAATCAAAATCGGCAAAAACAGAGTTACTTTCACATTTATAATATTAGTAGGGATTTGTTTGATAATCCACAAATCATCTATTATAGTATTTACGAGAGAAATTTGTAAACACGCAACGGTTAAGTTGAGAAAATTCTTTCTTTAACTCAATTTTGCTTCGAGAAATTGTGTTGCAAGTTCCACTAATCAAATAGTGGTCTAATCCACTTGAAATTGCTGTGTGCGCCAGGAACAAACAGTTGCGAAACTTTCCGATTTTATCGAAGACCGTATTTAATTAAAACTCATTTTGTATAGCTATATAGTATAATATAACTAAATCTTAATAATATCAGTATGTCGTTGCTTTCATAACTCGGAAAAAAGGTATATCCGAACGAATAATCTTTCCAAAAAACGGGAAGGAAAGTAAATTGAAATAGGAAATCCAGAGATTATACCTTACGTGACCAATACATCAATAAAAATAATCCCTATATATGTGGATATAAAATTCCGTACAATGAATAAAGTGTTTTAAGTTTTGCTAAATTAAATTGGAATTAGGTTTGGTTAAATTGGAATCTGAAACATTGTAAATAGGTAGGTAGGTGGTTTGTTAGGTAGGTGGTAGGTGGTTTGTATTGTGGTAGTCGAGCACGCTTCGGCACGAATTGGGCCAGCTCGCACCGGGGAAGTACCACACCCCCACAGAAAACCGGCGTGAAATAGTGGCTTGCCACTGTGTTTCGTACGGTGAGTGGGGGAGCCGGAGGCCCATTTCCTTTTCCTGACCCATCCCAGTGCATCCCTTCTTTCCAGTCTTTAATCCTTTCCTTTTCCTTTATCCCATAAAAGCGGGCAGCACATTCGAAGAGGCACTACCTTTGCGAATGTTCATGGGCGGTGGTGATCGCTTACCATCAGGCGAACCACCAGCTCAGTTGCCCGCTATGACATAAAAAAAAGAAAGAAAAAAAAGGTTTTATGATGGATCTTGATGGGACTAACACAATATTATGTTACCAAATAATTATTATTTACACTGCATATAAGGACATAATGTCATACAAAATTTACATGGCTAAAAAGTAAACACACAACTTTCATCCTGTTTAAAATTCTGATTTCCCTGCGGCGTTAAAGAAACAATTTGTATCTCCAACTGAACTTTTGTAACAAATAGGTCCTGTCCAATTAGGTAACTTTGTTTGTTGGTCTTGCGAGATAATTTTTAATGGATTTTCTATGACTCAATTAGTGCAGTATAAAGGAATTAATTGCTTTCAAAGTATGGACGTTTTTGTTTATAATTTCCACTTGCGTTTAATGTAAATATTCTCATAATTTATTATAAAATCGATATTTTCATTCACCCGTCTCCTTGATCGATTGTCTTGAAAGCTTCCGTGTGCCGCTATTGTTTCCCGCAAGATTGTGTCATAACATATTCATATTTATATTTTAATAATTAATACTTAAATACGTCCTAAGTTTTGATATGCACGATGCTATCGACAATACTAACGTAAACACAAAACAATTATATCTATAGAAGCGTTAACAATAAAACCAGAGTTGCGATGATTTATTAAATTCGATACAGAAAACGTGAAATTACATTTTCACAATCACAAAAGCAAAAGTACTTAACCGTAAATGGGCTGGTTTTGTTTTAAGGATAGCGTTAGATTCTTAGTTTTGACTAAAGGTTAAATTTATCCATTAACTCAACAATGCCTTACTGGTAGGTCAATCAATTATGAATTTGTAAAGCCATTGTTTCAGTAAATACCTAGTTTATTCTACATGTTAACAAATTCACAATTAATTTGTGAACTTTGAAAAGAACATTTTAAGTAATAACCTCAACCTTTGGCACAAAACATGAACCGTCTTCAGAAGTGTATGAACATTGAACATGTATAAAACGGTAGCCTGTATAATTTTTAATTAATTATTTTCCATACCATTCCCAGTCCTTTCCTTTATTTGCCGTTCCTTCATTATCAGCCCATATGTTCCCACTGCTAGTACAGAGGTCTCTTATGAGGGTACAGGCCATAATCAACCACAATGGTCAACGGGTTTGCAGATATCACATATCATTGAACTTTTGATTCTTCGATACACCAGTTTCCTCACGAACTTTTCCTTTACCATTCCGAGCAGTGGTGATGTGAATAATGTGCAAATAATTTGAGAAATCAATATTTTTTTCCACGCTTATCCGGTCTCGATCTCACAGCTTTTCGATTTAGATCCGAAGATCAGGCATCACTGATCTTAATACTAAACACCCGTTTATATTCTAAGAAATAAAAAATTAACACTGGAAACATGCACAAGCGCCGTTTTTTACAATATAAGAATTAAGTACAAAGTAAACATAGAACAGCAATAGCTGTTCTATGTTTACTTTGTACTCTTCTCTTCTTAGTCAGATACAGTTACAGAATAGATGTCCTATATTTCTGCTTTGAAAATGCAAGAGAAATAGCGAATTTTAATGCTTATCGCGATTCATTTCGGACGTTTACATGGTTGCCAAATAAACTTCAAAATTTTTAAAGCTAGTTGGACGTAGTTTTATAAACCGATCCAAAACTCGAATACGTGGCTAACAGCCCATTTCAATAGGCAATAGCCTATAATGAAAACTTATTGAAAAACCTTCTATTTTTTTTCAATCTTCGGATTTCTCAGCTTCACATAAACTTTGTAATCCCTAAGCTAGTGATTCAATTTAGATCTAATACTATAGTTCGCAAGTACTAGATTGTATCTCTTTGTTACGTCATGAGAGATTTCAGAAATAACACGTATTTTGTAGTCACAAAAGTTGACACAATAATTAATTTTAATTGTTTTTTAATGCCTGAAAAAATGTGTACTGAATAACAATAAAATAAATATGTACACAGGAAAATAATCATATTGTTATAGAGAGCAAAAAACGCCACAAAGAAAATAATTATAAGGAATAGGATTATTGATCTTCAAATGAACAGAAACGAGTATATTAGCGAAAGCATGGCAAAGTATTCGATATCAACTACATGTCCCCAATCATTACAGTAACATTCAAAGTCACATTATACCGAGACGAAGCTATTCTCCGTTTGACTTATTCCTTCAGGTAGTGATCTATTTTGTGCCTACCTCGCCTCAACACAATCAATCTACGTTCACCCACACACAACCATTTTCAACATTCAATCTATGACAAACTCGAATATTGGTAGTTCAGAAAATTACAGACATTGACAAAGGCATTTTATTTTACAAACAGTCGTTAATTTTGTTATGATAACACTTTTTTAATCCTCGCTTCAACATTTCAATTCAATTCGTCCTACGTCTCTGCAAATGTTCATGGGCGGGCATATACCACCAGGCGACCCAACAGCTCATTTGACGAATCCTAAAAAGCAAATGCCAGACCAAGAAAAACAATTCCTTTTTTGTAAGTTTATTCCTTTATTAGTACTTTCACTCCCTTTAAATTTTTTACCATAACACTTTTACATCTTTGATAGAAAACACGACAATGATATATTTTTTCATGTAAATACACAAATTTATATCAAGTCCAGTTTAATCTTCTGTGCGTTCCTGTTTAAACGTCTTGCTGTGGGTCCGGATGCACATCCTGTTACGTAATCAAACAAACTACACTAAATACTATTCAATTTATGTGAAATTAGTAGTAATAATCTAAGTCTGATTAAAACACACTACAATTTTCCCACGTGCGAATATAAATGTAATCACTAGAGACGCTTTAATCCACCAAACAATTACTCATCAATATTTCGTAGTGAATGAACGCGATTTGATATGAATTTAATTTTTTACGACGAATACTTTTCGGACACTGCTTATATACTAATAATACTCAACTAGTCTTTCCTACGAAATAGTCACCGATGTTCCAGTAGGGAAAATTGGATAATAGGACAACAATTTCCCATCAAACACAAACAAACTCCCGCCATTCGGTTAAATACACGGAGTTATCGAGTAAGAAAACAAAAAAAAAAATTCAGTCGAATTGAGAACCTTTTTGGGAATGTCAATTAAAAATGTGGGTACATTGCGTGTCTAATAAATCAAAGACATTCATAATAACAAACGTAATTAATTTTAATGAGAGAATATTATGGAGGTAAATTTTAAGCCTTATTAATTTACTCTCCGACCATAACTAAAACAGAACACTGACTGTACTATGGGGATGTTATGAGGAATATAATTATAAATTTCAGTGACAATATTTGGTATATAAAATATGGTAAGTTCATCATGTGTAAGTCTTCAGTCAGCGCCTAAATAGTCACCCTGTGGATTTAAATGTCATTGCCTACTATTATTCCTAGCTACCTACGTCTATGTCAAATAAAACAACTTAATATATCTATTATAAACTACTATATGAAGTTACTTTAAACATCTTATATATGTCATAGCGCTTGGTATCATTTTATCACACAGTAAGTGAAAAAATTGTTTTCATCTATATAAGTCAAACTTCTATTATATATATATAATACTACCTCACTATGTTCTATACCTAACCATAGCTTAAAATTCTTAAAACCCATTTTGTACTCTTCAGAAATTCTTAAATTAAAACATACTACATATATGCATACATACTAAATAATACCTATAGTGGTACCGCTGTGTTTTGCACTTTTTTAATGAATGTCAATTTGTGTTTAATTTATCTCATCACCCACGCTATCTAACTCCGATTTATCATGTTTAAAAATAGTTGTTTGCCGAAAAGGTCAAAAATCAAGGTTTATTCGGCACTAGCTATCTTCGACCGCGTGGTCATCGAAGGTTTCCATCAGAATGAGATGTTTCACCGTAATGAAAAGCAGCTCAAGTAACTCTCTAGCGTCCTCAGCATCTTCAGAAGTCACACCGTCAATTGGGACGAGATGAAAGACATACAAACACACGTCAGTCACATCATAGAAGATTCGCGAGATATTAAAAGTTTATTTGTTGTATTGTGATTTGTCGATGAAATTTTCGGTATCCACACAAATTAAAAATTTATGGTACATTGAGAAATTTTGAAAGAATAGAAAAAAGAAAGAATACAATTAAATTTAACAAAGGCCGCGTTCCATCGATACAATATTGTAATCATTGAAATAATGTTTCGTATTGGTTGTGATGGTTCTTAATCATCTCAATAGATGGCGCGGGGTGCCCCTTAGGCACATGAAACCGAAAGAGTAGAAGAAATTTGATTACTGTGGCAGGATCACGGGTGGCCGAGAGGCTAGGCGTTGCTACGGTTAGGCAAGATACGCAGGTTCGAATCCTGCCTCGTGATCGAATTTTTTCTATTCTTTCAAAATTTCTCATTTATAAAGCATTTCAATGCTATAAAACTAAAAATTAAATTTATGGTACATTGTTAAATTGTGATTCAAATAGCTTTACATTGTACTTTCGTTTACATTTGACTTTCTTGTGCTTAAAGAGTTTAAAAGTAACACTACCACTAACCGCTCGTCTTTTTCACTAGTTGCCGGGGTAAAAATTAAATAAAGTATGTGTTTAACTTATATAAATTAGAAATATAGGTAGCTTTCAATTTTTTAATGACTTGTCAAGCCTAAATACATTAACAAACTACTTGAAAGTTATAAGCTTGCCTGGCAGTTATGCCTCAGCTGTGTGGGTGCCATTTGTACCTACAGAACATTAAGTTAACCCCCCCTTCCCCCCACTACACATTTTTTAGTGGGGGATGGTTGAATAGCAGAATAAACACAACCTAATCATGCATATGTACATATAAACATTCCTCTTGAATCACTCTATCTATTAAAAACCCGCATCAAATCCGTTGCGTAGTTTAAAAGATATAAGCCCTATATATATATCCCTATGTATGTAGGGACATATGGACAGAGAAAGCGACGTTGTTTTGTACTATTTAGTGATATGATTCGTATATATAAAAATACCTATCGTAATTTCGGTGTAAATTTTATCATTCCCTTACGTCAAATAGTACATAATACCGTTTTCCGTGCCACTGGGTAACGAGATAAAGTGTATTGTTACTGATTTATATGCTAATATTCGAAATTTTATTCATATATTTCATGTGTGTTACTCAATTTGTATGATTTCATATATCTATCCTAAATCGGTGCGGTAGCCGTCAGTTTCTGTGTTGTTTGAAATAAGGCTCTTATTTTTTCTAAGATGGTATTAATTATTGCCAGAACTTTCTATTACATTATAATAATTTCTTAGGTCTTATGGTAAGCGTAACCAATAATGATTACTTAAATAAAAAGTAAATATCGTACTGGAATAGAACTATATAAAACCAAAATAACTGAATTACCAAGGGTTACAATAACGAATTCTCATACTTAATGCGTACATTTAAGATGTATAAGTCATGGTAACTTTTTTACACATTTAAATGAGGAAGCAATGTACATCGAAGTATTATCGCTTTTTTACTCATTTGAATAAGGAAGCAATATACATCGAAGTATTCCCAATCTGTAGATTTTGGATTGAGATTGTCTATTGAAATGGGCTGTTAGCCACATACTCGAAAGTTTAGTAAGTATTTTTAGTTTTGGATCGGTTTACAAAACTACGTCCAACTAGCTTTAAAAATTTTGAAGTTTTTTTGGCAACCATTTAAACGTCTGAAATGAATCGCGATAAGCATTAAAATTCGCTATTTCTCTTGCATTTTCAAAGCAGAAATATAGGACATCTAAGATAATCTGACTAAGAAGAGTGCTTCAATTTCGTTGATTAATGGCTACTGAGATATTTAACTCAAATATGTTTTTATTTTATTACGATCAAGAATTATACTAATTCTGCTTATCACTGAAAACATGTTTATTTAATTTGTTAAACATTAATTTGATAAAGAAAATATTGTCATAACTTTATTACACATCGCATTGAATATTATTTATAAATATTTTTCTCATCTTATCCCTGTAAGTATTTTGTATGAGAATTGTCTGTGAATTGTACACAAATTCACTTTGACATTAGTATTTATGTTTTGTCAGCATAAATCACCTAAGAAAATACTACTTTTGTACTTTTAAATCCTTAGAACCCTTCAACCTTTTTATAAAAGGATTTCGTTATATTTTATTTATGCCAAAGCCGAGCGTAACATACTCAATGTGAAGGTGAAAGCAATGTAAAATGTTCATTTTAGTATAAGGTTTAAACAACACCGCACCTCAAATCTAATTACCTATCATTGCATTAAAAACAGCATATTATTTAATCAAAAGTAAACTAAATGCTACTCTTATTTAACAAAAATAAAACAGTTTATCTTCCTGCCTAATCATATCAAATTTCATGTCCCGAAGTTCAGTTACGAAGAATAAAAACAGGAAAATAAAATGATCGGATAATCAATTTTAAGACCAGTGTTATCGTCTATCCGTCTCTACCTTATGACTTTTATTTCCCTGAAGGTCTACAAAACTGATAAAAGGCGGAAATAAAAATGTTTTAGTAGAACCGTTTATTATCTTCGATCCGGTTGAGAATTCGGGCCCTTGCTCATTCATAGAATCATTCATTCAATTTGCTACATCAATTCAAAGGTTTGCCCATCCTCTGCAATCAATGATTTTTAAATTATTAATTGTTCCTGTTAAAGAATTCGTGACGTATTTCGTATTTAAAATATAAAGTCGACTTTTGACGTTATTCATGAATTGCTGGTAATTTACAATGAAACTGATTAATGTAATTAGATACCTACAGAATTGTTTATAAATTTTTCTCTAATTGTTTTACAGAAACGGTTGTTGATAAAGAAGGAAATTGAGGCATCAAAAATATATAAATTTGCTTATTTTTTTTTTATTATTATTTGAATACACTAAAATAACTTTATGCTATTTCAACAATGCGTTGCAATATATAGCGTGTGTTTTTTTAGTCGTGATCAATTGTGATCATTCGATTATTCCGATGAAAAACGAATTCAATAAAATGTAATACTACGAATAACGAATTGTTATAAAAATGCTTATATTAACAATTCGGAGAGAATTTTGTAATATGTAAATAATATAACATATCGAGCATAAACAAATTACTGTATTAACAAACTAAAACTTTATTAGACAGTAATTAAATTAGTTGATAAAACACCACACAAAACTTGCCCACTTGTATTAATGAACAAAAGTTTGGATTAAGGCCACGTTTTAAATATAAGTGACAGGGACACGCTTTTCGTTTTATTCATTTATCTGAAAAAGCCAAAACATAGATTTGATGATTTCTATCAAAATTAAGAAAGCAGGTTCTTATTCGCTGTAATCAGAAATGGACACGCTGTCCCTTACAATTAAAACGTAATTATGCATTTTTACTTATCAATAAATCAGCGTATGGCTGGTATAAAAATAAACATACGGGTCAGATTGTAATTATAGTGGGGCAGTATAATATTTTTTCCGCATTTGACATAATAATGATAGGCTGAGGTGACCTATTTCCAGTCACGCTTAGTCTCAATTGTGATTAACCCACCACGAGAAGTATTAAAAGTATAATGAGCAAAATTATGAATTTAGGAAGCAGAACATAGCACTTCCAATTCCAACTTTCTCTTAGTCAAAAGAGAGACAGACCGACATGACAAGTGAAAGATCAGGCGCCAATCCAATGGCTATATAGGTCTCCGAAGATATTCCAGTACTGCATGCTTTAGCCAAATACGTACTCTAAAAAAATTAGCATATTTTGTTTGTACTATACACTTTCTTAGACTTAAATCGGTAACTAATAAGTATAAGACCTCTCAATCTGTATTCAAAATATATTAAGTCAACGGTATTTACCACATTATTCATTGTATCATTTTCATGAAATATTTCAAAGCTTCCGCTTTATTGGGGTTACGAAAGAAAAACGATAGAAAGTTTGTCTTTGTTCCTGGGTTTTTTTGGAGGTTTCAATGACTTTCCATTAAAAAAATCGATAACAAATTTCCTCACTTTGCGAACATGAGATATATTTTTTCAGCCAGTTCAATTACAAAGATTATATTTTCATTTGGCTTAGGAACTTTTTTATATCGACTAAGTTATTGTTATGTTGAATGTTGATATAGGCGAGCTAGGTACAGCATGTCTCGAATTGTAGTTTTATATGCTTTCACAATTTAACAATTTGATTAAACAGCAAAACGAATAATTTACAATCAAATTCAACTATGACCTTTCCGAGTGACGACATTCAGTGACTGTTATATTCTTTATTAAATTAAACATACGTATTATTACAATTCCCATACATTATTAGATTATAATCAAAAGCTAGAAGTTAAGGTTATTTCTATTTTCATATTTAACTAGTTGACCGAGCGCAATTCACGGTACAATGGAAGATAACAATTTCACTGGTTGCAAAGAGGCTGACATGGCCACGGTTTGGCGAACGATGCGGGTTCGAATCCCACCTGCTGATCAAATACTTTCTATTCTTTAAAATCTCTCCTCCATTAAATACTTATTTAATATTAGTATATGGTTTTAGTAACCTGTATCTTAAAGTTAATTAACAACAAAACATGCGTAACGTCTATTTATAACTTCAATCACTACATTTCCTACATTGAAATTGGATTTCAAGTAATAATACAATTACGAGAAACGCCTTTCATACCCAAAACTTTCTTATTGGATTCATGTCACGCAAACATCGCCTTTTCATGACAAACTAATTAGTCGAAGTGTTAACTATCCGGCTTAAGTTTTCCAGAATTTTACAGATGATATTATGCGTTACCAAAGCAGTATTAATGAAAGTTAAAGAAATTCAACCAACATAACAAAAAAAAAGGAAAAACACCATTCGACAATTATTTTTAACAAAAAACTAAAGCGCCTCGAAATTTTCAGAACTAGATCAATATTAATTGGCATTGGCATTGGCGCGGCATGCACCAGCTCAGCTCATACCCTGTCTCTATAGCAAATTTAAATCCGTTGAGTAGTTTCAGCGTGATTGATGGATAAACATCCAAACAAACAAACTTTCACATTTATAATATTAGCGCGATAACCCGAAGTTTCAAACCCTTCTAATGTGTTTGAAACGTCTGTTGATAATTAGTACTATAGTGTATAAATCAAGTTTGAAATCTGTTAAAGAATCCTTAATTTCGATATTTTCCTTTGAATTAATATATGGTTCTTCAGATTGAATTTTAAGTCTTATAATATCAGTTATAAGCTCTGTAATAGGCGGATGGATGAATTAATTGACGGTACATCCACTTTAAAAAGTTTCTTTGGATGTACGAATGTAACGGAGAAAAAGTTTTGCCTTCAGGTTTGCCTGATTAGTTATATAATAACATATTGCTAGTAACTTAATATGTAACGTATATCCCATAAACTTAAATGTATGACTATTAACTACCGAACTTGGTACAATGGTTAACACGTGAGTGCAGAACCGAGGTGTCCTAGGTACGATTCCCTATGGAGAAGCACCGAGAAAAAAATCAGTTTATTCAGATTTATTCAGACAGACGACGCATTCTTCATAAAGAATAGATCTGTGAAATATATGTATATCATCTGCCCCATACCTCACTAGGGGACACGGGACTTAACTTTTAGCTAATAGCTAATATAATCGTTAAAGATTACGCAATTTGTCAGTGAATACTAATACTATCTCCTATATCTTCACTTCGTGAAAATATATGGTTGTTCTATGAATTTTATCGACATTTCACGTATATTTCATTTTTGTTCCATAGGCCAAATATTAAAAAGAGTTGAAAGTTTCCATTAACTTGGTTGACATTTTATCTGCAGCACAAAGGTGTCCTTATTGAATACCTTTTAGAAAAAAGTTCATTTTCATTTCATATTGATCAATTTATCATTCACTAGACGCTCGTCCCGGCGCCGCTCCGGACATCAAGGTTTATCATATTTTATCATGTTGATTGATTTGACTCCCTATTGATTGTAAAATGGGACCAAATGACAATAGTTTCCTATCAAACACAAAAAGTATCACATCAATCCGTTCACCAACCATCAATCATGCAGTTATCGATTATCAAAACAAAAAATAATGCAGTCTAATTGAGACTCTTTTCTTCTTCTCTCTCTCTCATCTAATTGATACACTTCCTCATTTTATGGCAACCTCAGTTTTCACTGGAATATAATTAAAATAAATATAATAATGTACACTGGAAACAATATTTTAACAGTTTACTTTAATAATTAACTATGGAATTATAATTATGAACTATATAGACTGCAAGGTTTTCATAATAAAAATTCAAATCATCAAAAAAATAAAAACAAGGCCTGTTAACAAAAAGTAACGCCGCTTTCTGGTAATCATATACAAATAAAAGTATTCGTTTATAGAAAACAGATATCTACGTAGTATACAAAAGATTATTAACTTATTATTATTCAAGCTCATGTCTTAAATTTATCAGCCGTTTCTGACAAACAGCCTATTTCTAGACATAAATCCGGCAAAATCATAGCAATATAATCTTGGTCGCATGCTCCCTCCAATAATCTCGTGGATTTCTAAAACGATAAACATTTTCGTTCTTCCACGGATAAAATAAAATATTCATATGGGCATTTAAAGTATCATGTAATTAGTATATATGCAAATATTTTGTTTAGTAACAATGCATACATTTTCTATGTGGTAGTCGAGCACGCTTCGGCACGAATTGGGCCAGCTCGCACCGGGGAAGTACCACATCCCCACAGAAGACCGGCGTGAAATAGCATATTGCTGTGTTTCGTTCGGTAAGTGGGGGAGCCGGAGGACCATATCCTTTTCCTGTTCCAGTTCCTTTATTCCTTTCTTCAATCCTCTCTTAATCCCTTCCCATGTCGGCAATCCATTTGTAGAGGCGTTAGGACTGCAATAGACCTTAGGCCTCTCCAAATGATCATGCGCGGTGGAAGCGCTTACCGTCAGGCGACCCACCGGCTCCATTAAAATACGTTATAAAGGAGCACTACATTGCAATTTTTAATAATGGCAATATTTTTTAAATCAAAAACTAAAGTTAACAAATTAGATATTTGATGATTATATGGTATAATATTATAATGTATCCCTAGGTGAACCACACCTTACAATCATGTAAACCTCAAAATGATTATATTAGGATAAAGATTGTAAAACATAATTTTACACGCCAGTGATGAAATCAAATTTCTTTGTCGAAAACAAAATCTGTCATTTCGCACCTCTTCCTGGAAATTTGTAACTCTGTGAAAATAATTGGAGCGTTTTAAGGATGATTATTTAAGTCTCAATCTGTTACGATTTTGTATTTATACAGTACTAGCTGCGCCCCGCGGTTTCACCCGCGTTAGTCCGTATTCAGTAGGAATATCGGGATAAAAAGTTGCCTACATGTTATTCCAGTTGTCCAACTGTCTACGTACCAAATTTCACTGCAATCGGTTCAGTAGTTTTTGCGTGAAAGAGCAACAAACACACACACATCCTTACAAACTTTCGCATTTATAATATTAGTAGGATTATATGTATAGAATGTGATATTATAATATCAATAAGTAGGGAAGAAATAATTATTAAGTAGAATTTAAGACGAAATCTTTGATGTAGCATATTTTGTTTGATAGAATGTAAAGTATTAGGCCTGATACCAAAAGTATTTTCACAAGCACAAAGCTACATTTTTCCCGAGAAAAGTAATCATTATTTCTTTTAATTTAGGTTGAATCCGGGTGGAGCCGGGAGGAGAGGCTAGTGTTTTATTAAATTTAATTTATGTAATTTTTTTTTTCTTCTATTTCCAAAGTTATAGAGTAGTCATGATTAAGTCATTAATTATTTCGATAAACTATAAACATATTATTGTCATGTTTCGCGAATTTGCCGCATTACAGATTAAGTTATATAAATGAAAATGAGTCAAACTCTGCTACCGAAGTAAAACATAGATGGGTATAATATAATCTTTTTTTTTTCTTTTATGTTATTCGGGTAATTGAGGTGGTGGTTCGCCTGATGGTAAGCGACCATGAACATTCGCTAAATATTCGGTAAGGCGTTATGTCCGCAATAGGCACATGTGTATATAATAAAACAATAAAATTTAACAAGTGCTAAATCTACGCTGTATTAATACTATTATAATATTTTTTAATCTTACGCTGTGTTATAATAATATAATAGCGAATTATTTTAAGATAATTAATGATTCATTAAACTGATATACTATGGAAACATAATACAAATAATTAATACAAACTTGTCTATAGGTATTGTAACATCCATTGAAGTCACGTCACAAACACGTTCTATCATTCTTATTGGACAATAAATCACATCTAAAATTGTTCTTCAGTTTTTTGATGATATATATAATACGTCATCGTAGAAATATAAATTTAAACAAATACTTCTATTTTTGGTAGTTAGAGAAGGTGGGGTTTTACTTTATATAAGCCTACTCTTACACACGTATTATACTGAAAATTAATACTATAAAATTGAACAGTTTGAATGTTTGTTTAATCTCAGGATCTATTACTTTGATGTATGTACTTGATCCTTGAGTGCTTTAGGCCCATATCAGCACCACGAACGCAGTCAGCCGGAGCGATAGTTTATTTATAAGATTCCAAATGGAATAATTTATTCAGCATGGAATAACTTTGAAAATTAGCATCACCTTTTTATTAACTTTACTTCAAACTTATTAATTCTATTTGTATTCCTTGATGATTAAAAAAATGTGTCATTAAAACAATAAATTATTCAAAAAATAAAGTATAAATACTTAATTATGACGACACTTAATTACATCGGCGACATTTTACCGTGAAACCAGGAGGGGATATAAATTCTTTGTGCAATTAAAAAATGTTTCAAAGTCTTTAAAACGGAATTGCAGAAAAGATAGCAAGAATATAAATTAAGTTCGGTTACTGTAAGTCGCTTTGAATATTCTGATGTATTTTTAATTAAAAATTTCAAAAGATTCACTCGCTCTTTTATAAATCAATATAACAATGAAGTCATGAGTTACTAAAGTTCAATCAATCTTCTAGTTTATTCTAGGGAATTATTAAATTAAATGGTCCTGTTTTGTAGAATCTTCACGCAGTGTCATAGTTAGACCAAAAGCAAACATTCTTATTATAGAGACAACTACATATACAAACACAAAGATTCTAGAATAATCATTGGCTGAAGTATTAACTAATCAGCAGCCAATCTTGCGTCTTTTATCATGCATTAGATACCATATCTTATTATATTCCAATTGTGTTAGGTATCATCATCATCATAATTTTTGAGTGTGGGAGTTGAGCGCGCTTCGGCATGAATTGGGCCAGCTCGCATCATGAAAGAAACCTCATCCCCATCCACAAAGATGGGCTTGAAATAGTGTATTTAGTTCAGTAGAGTAGCTGGAGGCATATTTAGAATAGGCGCACAGCACAGCACAGCAATAATATAAAACAGCCCGGGTAAAGCAGGGGCGAGCAGCTATTATTATAAAGTACTAACTCTTCTAAGAGTTTCAATTAAGGCAAGTTCAAAGATCGTAATTCGTTCAATTAGGTTGAATTATTTCTATCAAACAATTAATTGTTTTTTAATCCATTACAACTTTGTTCAAGGCACCTATTTAAAGGCGGAAGGAAATGTATAAGATAAAAAACATCAACAGATCTGTAAAAAATAAATTGCTAGAAATCTTTTTTATCAATATCCACAAATTAAATGAGTATGTACATCATGTTGTATATATATAAGTATGTACATCATCATGTACAACAAGACAAAATGTTTCTATTTATAGTAATAAAATAAATGCTCTTAATCGTTGCCGGATGCCAGAACAGCTCAGATTTGGGTAAAACTAACACAGATACTCTAGAAGTCTAGAATAGAAGTATACATAAAATAACTACTAGATTAGAAGTTAGCATAGTTTAACACAGTCTTAATAACGGTTCGAATCTGCTAAGAAACAAATAATAGTTTAATCTGTGGATAATGCTTAAACACTTATTTTTTTTTTAATTTATTCAGTATTTTTATAAAGTTGAAAGTAATGCCGATTAATTTCTTAAAAAATGCAATAAGTATTTTAACAGCTGTATTCATTAAAATAATGAATAAAGCGTTAGTACTCCAAATTTTCATGACTCAAAACAAAGAACCGAAAAAAATCTCTTTAATAATATTATGTTACTTGAACGTATACAAAAATGTTGTACCTCTAAACCCTTTTACCGTGAATATTTGAGAAAGAAATGTATCCAATCCATAATGTTCGTAACAATAAGCTTTTGGATTCATTAGTTGATAAATCTTCTCATTATTTGTCGAAATCCAATAGATGCGAGATCACGTTTCGTTACGTTCGATGATGATAATCTTGTATAAGCTGCGAATAGTAAACAGCTAAATTCAATCAATGTATAATATTTTATTTAATTATTGCGTATTAAGGAAGACTTCCTCTAATAGTATTAGATTATATTATATATAAAAATTATACATAAAGTACCATATTATTCATTAATTACGCGATACTCAGTTTATAGGTGTCCCATTTCGTGTTGTGATTCTATGCTAAATGGAACTAAAATTTTGTCATAAGCTGATTACGTAAAAATACTTGTTAAAAGTGTAAGAAAAAAAGGAGAGCTTCCAATAATTATTGAACATTTCTAGACCTATTGTTGCCTTTATTTCCACTACACAAAGATTTTTCTTCACGGTAAACTTTTAATTTACAAAAAGAAAAAACAACAATACATACATTTGGCAGACAAACAAAACAAGGCATAATTAAACTGAACAAAACTTCACTGAAAACATAAGAAAAGTAAATATTATACAGGCGTTAATAATGGTTGCACGTGTCTTTGGCTCAAGGGAGCATAAAATCGCAGAAGTTTATTACGCTTTCTAATGCATGAGCCGTTTTTGGAATGTCAAGAAAATGTTCTATAACTTATTTATTTATTTATTTATTTATTTATCATCACCACTCATTGAAATAAACAAAGAGTCTCAATATAATAACCCAATTCTCAACTTATAACGTACCACAAGATAAGCTAGTAAAAAGAGAATGATATTGGTATCTCAGCAGTAGCTCAGCCTCAGTGCTGGAAAGTGCCACAGTTTATTGCTTTTTATACTCATCAGATATTAAAACTAGGGAAAGGTTAAAAGCCAGTATATGACCATTTGTCAGCTGCATTACAAGCCTAATCTGCATCCACATAACTAAGTATTTTAAAATATTTTGTTCTTTACTAATATAATAAATGCAAAACTGTGTTTGTTTGCTTGAGCGATTTTGTTGTAGGATTTTTTGTGTTGAAATAGGAGACTGGAGAGAGAAAAAAGTTACTTTAAATTTTTAAAGAAGAGAAAAAAATTGTTCACAAGTCGGGAAGCGAACCCGCGTCTTTTTGACAAACCTTTCGTCCACCCGCCTCAGCAATCTAATTTCTTCGACACCCCACGCCATCTATTGAGATGATTAAGAAACATCTCAACCAATATGAAACATGACCAAGTTTTTCGCATTTATAAAGCATTTCAATGTTATAAAATTAAAAAATAAGATTCCTATTCTCTAAAGATCTCATTCCCACGGGAATTTCCTTTGACTACGAGCAAAGCCACTGACAGAATGTAGTGACAGTATTTAATAAGAATGTCTACTTAATTAAATGGCTCGCGTCACTCTACTTATCCATATAAATGTCCATGTTGGCTTAGTGTTATAAATGTTACTAACTTATCTACATATTCTTTTTTCGCTTTATTTGTAACAATGTGTGAAAGTCTAAGAATATTTGAAATCCCTCCTCATAATCGATCGATCAATATGAACATCTAAGCATCAAATTCTTTATATGATAGAGCAATATAAACTAAATTTCAGAAGGCTGCGTTCCAACGATGCAGCATCGTAATCGTTGAAATTAGTTTTATATCAGTAAAGATGTCTTAACTATAATTATATTTTATATATAATAGAATATTTGAAACCTTGAAGGTCCTTACAGGAAAACAAAACTAAAATAGTTGAGGAAATTTGATTGCTGAGAATCATAAGTGATCTAGTTAGTGGTCTAAAGCGTTTATAGCCCTCTTTATTGATCTTTTTCTATCCTTTAAAACATTTCGAATATATATACATTGCCTTTAGTGTTTATTTTTATTTAAAAAGTACGGGAATATTTGCTTATTTCTATTAAAACTCAGAACAGTTTTTATATTGTCAGCCTCATTTGAATTACAATCAACGAAACCTAAGTAATCACCGTGGAAGGTTCGGCACAAAATAGTATTCTCATAATATATTTAGCCTACCGTTAAATTAATCTATCTTCTTACAATTCGGTCTGAGGTTAGAACTCCATTTAAATTAGGATAGGACTAACATTTGGAGGATTTGATCTCTCGAAATGAATTAAGGTATGTAATGTGGTTATATATTGTAAGAAAGTTTTATATACGGTCTATTTCAATCTGAGTGGGGTTTTATGGGCAAAATCATTAACGTAGTTAATAAAAGTTGATTTGTATTAATACGAGTATTAAACACGTTTTAAGTGATAAATAATGTCAAATAACTACCAGGGTTAAGGGTATTTTTTCGTTTCGTTAACAATAAATAAACAAACAATTAGGTATTATTTTTTTCGACTGAAACTGCGATACTTCGACAGATTTCAAATTAATAATTTATCTATACTATGACTATAAAGTGGATAATATTAAAAAAAATATTAATTGGGAAATAAAAATGGCAAATGACTTATGAAACAGTAAGTATATTGATCAGACAGTAAATAACAAAACATAATATTCTAAACAGTTTACTGACACGCATTCTCTTCAGTTCTCAGAAATAGACCTTTGTGAATACGTGAATGGGAAATAAAATTTATTTTACAGCTGAAATGTGAGAAACTGGAGATTGAACCTGTGCATATAATTTCAATATTTACAAAAGCTGATGAAATTATTTCAACCTGAACTTTGTGGTAATGAATTTAAAATAAACACTGACTTCCTTTTTGGTTTGTGGCTTCCGTAGTTGGAAAAATGTTGGCGTCGACCGTATGCAGCAAAATGTTGCTATAGCTGTGGTGTAACTATAAATTTTACATTTCAAAACGGCACACATAAAAAGCAAATAAAAAAGGAAATAAATTCCATGTTAGTTTCTTATTTATACATTTTGGGATAGCATAACATGATATTTCACTAGGTATATAATGTTTTTATAAACGGTTCTGAATTCGAATTATGACCAGTGTTCACTAAAAGTATATATATTACTGAATAATATACTCAGTAATATTATGGCTCTATGAAACTTCGTATTTTACTGGCTAGTCCTCATGTATCTGCCTGAAGGAAAACAAATGAATATAGTGTAGGTAACTACATCCTGCGGGAATAATACATTAATGCTATATTGATTGTGTTTTATTAATTTTTTTTCACTGGTATTTTTTATAATTATCGAACTACTTTCAAGGTATAACGACTCTCAAAATTTTCTATGCAAAATTCTATTAAATATCATAGCAATGTAACTACATACGTTATGGTGTTTATTAACATTACGCTTTAGAAATAATCTACTCTGACATAAGATATCTATGAACGTTTAATTAAGAATCCAAGTGTCCATCGATTTTTCACTCAATACTCCATGGTAACACACAACTCCATGTGCACAACAAACACTATTATACCTATATAGAAATACCGAGAATTTTTTATTAGATACAATTAGTGAAGGTTTTCTCTCTGACAAGTTTATGAATTATCGACTAAGCGTTGTCTATTTGTAGTAAGAGTTTGTAGACGTGTAAGTTATTATAATAACGCACGCTCATCTAATAAATATTGAAAGTTTAGACGAAGATATATTATAACTTTTTCATATGCATCATGTAGATTATGAAAAATTAGAAGCCACACACATTCAAAGAGAATTGTCATCATGTGTGATTATAAAACTCTGGATTTAATAACACCAATGACAAGACAATAATATGGTAAGATATCAATTTATCATCAATGTATTTATAGGAATAATCTAGGAAAGCGTTTTATCATGTTTGATGCTATCTTAAAGTTTTATCGGTAATTATTCTCAATCACTGAGATTTATTTGATAATAAAATTTATTGAATTAATTCGAATTTCATTCCAACCAATTATTGCAAGTCGTTAATGCAAATACTACTTACCTAGAACGAAATTCCATGAAAACAGTAGGACAATAATACTAATGAAATTGATTGTTATCAACGAGGCAATAAATTCACATAAAAACGTAATTGTACGCGTCAAACACAAATTGATTTTAAGTAGTACCAATACCACAGAATAATATGTACCTATATGGTATGTTGTTTTACTTTAACCGTATGTTTGTTTGTCTTTCCTTCATGTCACAATGGAACGATGTTATGACTTGTATCTGGAGATGGTTAGGTGGCTAAAGGGTGAAACAGGCTTCATTTAGTGGTAAAACATGCCACTGCATTCTCATTCGATTTTCCTTTGATTCGCGAAGCCGCGAGCGGAGAACTGGTTATAAGTTTCTGTAATATTTAATGCATTGCATCGATCGTTTATGAAAATATCATATTTTGTAGTGATACTAAAGCAGTGTCTGATTTTTGCTCTGCCAAAGAATACAATTGAAGCAAATCACGTAAATAAAAATATTCGATATACAAAATACAATAAGTATTTAATTTAAGTTCTGTATTTAAATCAAGTGCAATGAATAAATATTCAATAAGCGATACATGTGTAGAATGTTCAAATGCTATTAGAATATTGTTTAATGTTTGCACGCTTACTCGGTCTGACCTTGACTTATGGAAATACCGCCCCCCGTGGAGGTCCTATCCGTTGAGCTGCCTTATTATATAAAAAAATAGAGAGATCGTAGACGCTATCCAATTGCATTAGATTTAAATCAGAAATTTAGATTTTGCGTAGAAATATATTATGTTAACAATATATTATTATTATTATTCACTAAGCTGTAGCTTAGTGAATACTAATAATATCTAATATCTATATATATATTTTAAAACACATTTAACATTTCATTCAGTACATTTTTATAGCCGTGTCATGTCACACTAGTAATAAAATGCATAACGCATCCGCAATATATTGCATTTCTGCTCCGGCTCGTATATTTTCTTGCGTACAAATGAATAATGTACTGAATATGGAAAATAGCTGCTGCCTTCATCCATACTTTGTCCATCTTTCCATCTGCCTATCTTTCTATTTCTTCTTCACACAAAAACGCCTGAAACGATTTGAATGAAATTTGGTAGGGATATAGTTTGAAAACCGTGTAGAGTCATAGGGTAGTATTCGTTGAATGTCACGGGAATTATTTATTTATTATAACTATGTAGGCAAAGCAGCGGGCGGATAGCTACTATGTAAAGCCACCTTCACAATAAATTGACATAAGAAGAAAGTATAAACAATACAAATTCACTTCTTCTCAGCTCTTGTTCCAAGACACTTTCAAGAAATTGCACGCTATCACTCGTAGCTAGCTTCCTAGAACAAAACGGTAGAATTACCTCTCGTATTTTGATAGTTGGCAACTTTATGAAGGAAGTCTGTTATAATTGCTGAAATTTCATTTATAGTTAAATATAATCTGAAGCTCAAAGAAATTGCTGGAAAGGTCTAACTTAACTCCACGGGCACTTAAGACAGTTATTCAGTTTCTTAAAATTTTGCATTCTTCTTAATTCTGAATTATTAATATTAATAAAAGATTAGATTAATAAATCCATTAAGATTTCGAATTTTACAATTATCCTTTTACCAGTGCCTTGTTACAGAAGATGTGCAATTGGGTAGTTATTATCATAACATGTCCTGAAATATTAAGGCATGGTTTAAACAATTAAATTAAATTTTGATGGATGACATTCAAACAGACGTGTTAGTGGTTATTGTGTGAGAATATATATTACAATCTTCCTTCAGCAGAATAAAACTCTGTCTGTGTATCACTATAAAACAAAGTTTCTTTTTTTCTATCTATTCCCTATATCCCTATGTATGCTTGAATCTTTAAAACTACACAACGAATTTTGATAGGTTGTTTTAATAGATTCAAGAGGAAAGTTTATATGCATAATAATATCTATTAAACCAGGAATATAACGAGTGCGAAGCCGCGGGCAAAAGCTACTGGTTAATAAATCATTCCAGTGCGTATTCGCGCCTTCAAGAGTACCCATCGTACAAAATAGCGGAGGAGCAACTGTCAAAAACAATGGTCACCCACCTAATTTATGACCGATGCTTCACTTCGATTTGTTTATTATTTGTTGTTATGGAGGCGACATAAATACATCATCTCTGAAAATTTCAACTGTCTTACGATGACGGTTTATGAGATACAATCGTAATACTAGATGGACGGTCTTTCAGGCAGAGAGATAAACAAGTCTAAGTAAAAGAGATTTAAAAAAATACCCTTTGGATACGGAGCCCGAAAAAAAATTTTTGTATGGTATTCGTTACACTTCATAAGCTGTGAGCTCCAAGATCCTTGAAGACGTGATTTATCACATATCATAATTATATAAAGAAACAGTTTCATTATTGCATAGATGAGCATTAATATATAATATCACATAATCATGTAATTGTAATATTTTAAAGGAAGTCTGCACAATAGTCTCAGAAAGTATGGCATATACAGTTTCAGTCAACCGGTTTAACATTGCTCTCACAACGATAAATCCATTAGGTGGAATTACATGGAGCTAATGCTACGGAAGAAATGAAGCTTTGTCTGTATTCTCTTCATTTATTCTTATGGTAATGCCATCTTACTTATTTTACGGTACATATACCTCCTTCCCATTTAATACAATGCCTTTATACTAGTTGAATTTATTCTACATCCAAAAGACACTTGAATAACGATTTTATTGTGATGAAAAATGTTACAAACCAAAGAAATTTCAAATGCGCCACCCGTGTATTCTAACTCACACGATTGCCCTTGTAAAAAGGGCCCGCGTTTCCAAGACTGCATAACGATTCTAATCATAACCCGTCATACATAATATGAACGATTGAAAAACTATTTTTAACACTTGAACAAAAGCAGGGTGCCGGCGCAGGGTAATCTTTAAGGGAGGCTTTTGTCCAGCAGTGGACGTCCCACAGCTGACAAGACGATGACGACGACGAACAAACGCGTACATTGTTACATCATAAAGTTAAAAAACATGTAGATGTATATTTGCCTGTAATGTTAATTCATTGATAAATTAACACTTTCTTCGATTAATGTCACGTCAACAAATTTTATGAATAAATTTACCATTTTAATTATGAGAATCATGATGATATTTTGAAATTTCAGTCTCATACACGGTGCTTGTTATGAAGTAACCAATCATTCCATAAATGTAATTATAAAAGCAACGTAAAAATTTCTCAATCAAAATTCTCTCCCCAACATTAACGTAAACAATTTCGTTTAAACATAGTGGCAATAAAAACCCTTTTAGAAAACTCCATCAATCCCTGTCACACTCTAGATGCTACCATGCAAAAATAAAAGCGTTTTCCTCCTCTACAACAGTTACTGTATTTATTTAAGGATAAATATTAACAATAGATTTCACGCATTGTCCTTGGGTATATTTGCAAATATACAGAGGTGACAGGTTCGATCAATTTGAAGGAATTAAGATGGACGTATATCTAGCCACATGGAAAGTAGCTGATAATTGATTATCATACGTTACAAATACTCGAGGATATAAAGCTTTGAAATTGATTAAATCGTCTCAGCATGTAAGCTAAGCAATCATGTTGAGTACTCCTACGTGATTGAAGTAGTGTGGGTGGAAGCCTTTAGATATCATGAAACAGTAAACGATTAAAACACTATATCATAAGGTAATGTGTTCTTCATAAAGAAACGCCACGAAGTGTAAGTAAAGTGTGTTTGGCCGCAAACGGCTGAAGATTCAATTAAATTTACCGCCCATTAGCACAGCCTACAATTTGTTTCGTGAACCTTCTTCAACCCACAGAAAGCCAGTAAAGCTGGTTCATTATTACATTCTTTCAATAAAAAGGAAAGACGAAAAGAGGTAAAAATAAAAAAAAAAAAAAACGACATCATAATTAATTTTGCAGACTGCCTGTTCATTCATGGATTGGAGTTTGACCTCAAAATATTGTGTACTAGCTGTTGTCAGGAACTTTGTGGGCAGATTTAAAAAAGAATATATATATAATACCTACTTTACTGAATGTTATTATATCGGAGACTAGCGGTCCGCCCCGGCTTCGCCCGTGGTACATAAATAGCCAATAGCCATCCTCAATAAATGGTCTATCTAACACTAAAATATTTTTTTTTATTATATAGATTAGTGCGTTCAAACAAACAAAAAAACTCTTCAGCTTTATAACATTATTATAAATTATAGATGTATAGATTATAGATGTCACTAATTCATTTCTTTCTCTCTGCTATAAATTAAAATATTTTTAATGTGATCGAGCGAAAGTTAAATCCTAATATTTACTGAAAATGATGGAATGTGGCATAAAAAATATTTATGAAATATAATCTAAAATTTTGTTTTTTATTTAAGATTCATGAGTAGCAACCAGCAGGCACAGCGTACCTACAAAAATATACTTTTTATCATGTAAAGAAAGATACTAAGTTTGATAATAATATATAATTATTCAGACAATAATTACATACAATTACTTACATATCGCATAAATCCTCCGACCTGTCTTATCTATAACCTATCTCACTTATAATTTTCAAGCCAAAAACCTTAGATTTCATATAATCTTATAAGAGAACTTATTTCGTATAGCCTCTAAACAGTAAATTACAGTTTGTAACACTATAAATACAGGACTATCATGTATATTTACTAGAGCCCGTAGACGCCTTTATTTTTTACCGTTATAAGAGGACGTCTACTAACTACAAACTTCCTTAATTTTAAGTCCGTATTTCTAGAAATGCTTAGTTTGCAAGAGACCTTAGCCGCCTTTATTGTAAGATCCGTTCTCAGTTGACGCTTATTAACTGTTTTTTTTTTTTATTTTTTTTTTTATGTGGGACGATGACAGTTGTATATTCAATTAACCAAAGGACATAAACAATAAAATTCACAAATGCACAACCACACGACACTATCCATATATACCAAAAATATGGAAATGTCAGTTTCAAGTTACATAGAACGCTTGCATATTAAATCAATACATAATATAAGAAAAAAATGATCAGAATTCTGTAAAACGGCATACATAACTGCTATTTGTATTTTTGTATGACAGTATGATAATAACTATTTGTTTGAAATGAATAATATTTTGCTACGGTTAGGCAAGATCCGCAGGTTCGAATCCTGCCTCGTGATCAAATTTTTTCTATTCTTTCAAAATTTCTCATTTATAAAGCATTTCAATGCTATAAAACTAAAAATTACATTAATAATATTATTATTATTCATTTCATACAAATATTATATACTATCTGCGCCCTGCGGTTTCACCCGCGTCAGTCCGTATCCGATAGGAATATCGGGATAAAAAGTTGCCTATATGTTATTCCAATTGTCATGGATAACCATCTGTGCAGATAAATTAAAAAAGAAATCAATTTATTTCGCCCGGTCTCGAACCCCGACTTATCGATTTTGAAGTCCGAGGTTCTCACCACTGAGCCACCACTGCTTTTCTTAATATCTGCTTTATATTAAGACGATATTAAAGGACTATTCTAAAACAAATTGTCAATTTTATTCTATTCTATTTTTTCCTGCATTTAATTTAGCTATTCACCCTTACAATTACTGTAGTTTTAAGCAACAAAAAGTTACAAATTACATTATTCTTTAAAAACAGTACAGTCAGAGACCCCAAGCGGTACAGAAACTGTAAAATGTAAACCTCGATCTCAATCTTGGTTAGGCTATAGATTATATATGTTTAGGCTACCTTTTTCGTTAATTCAGACGAATGATTATAGAGGGCGCTAATTTAATTAATTTTGGTACGATACTATAGATGTATTTGTAGTTCCTATCAGGTCTGTTTGCACGTGGCGAATTCTTTTTAGTTTGTGAAAATATGTGAAGATGGCGTTATTTTAAATGATAAAACTGTCTTTGTGACTCAAATTTATTAGTCCATGGAAACTTTGCTATTCTATAGAAAATTACTAAAAAGAATAAAAAAAAACATCACTTACCAAAACTAAAAAAACAAACTTACACGAAGTTATAAGCATATGTTAGAAAAATTATTTAATCCTGGTGTTTCAAGTCAAAAATAAAAAAAAAATCATGAAATTATTGTAATATTGTCATCGATTGTTGATTAATTACGAAGTAAGAATTAAATAGATCTGTTTAAAGTGCGTCAAAACGAATCTAAAGTAATCGATTGACAAACATACATGTGATGTTAATGTAAGTGTTAAAAATTATTTCTGTTATACTCAATAGATGACGTATTTCACAAACAAAGCTTATAATGCAAGTTCATTTAATTTGCAATAGATTGCCTGTATTACAGAGAACATATCACATCAGTGATCTGTGAATTAGACTCACACTATAACCGCCAACTGGTCAACATTGGACCTAAGATAATTAATTTAATTTATCATCATACACATTACACTTCACGTATCATTAGTATGAACCATTGACACGAAAACAATTATAATAATTTATCTAACGACGTCATTATATTCTAAATTTACGGCAAATGATCATGAATTATTAGAAAATATCTCATTTGTTTAAAGATTTCACTTTAACCTTTACAGACATATGTGAAGGACGTATGTGTACTGTATACTTATCCATATTACAAATTCTAAATACCTTCATTTTGACATTACACAATATTATTTCTATGTCGCGTGCCCCACGCGGTTTTCTACGCATCGTTCCCGTCCCCGTGGGAATTCCGTTAGAACTATCCTACATCCTTTTTCCAAATATTTTCACTCAAATCGGCCCAGTGCTTTAGAAATGAAGAAAAGCTACTGACAGACAGAGTTTACGCATTTATAATATTAAACAGGGCCGCCAATGTAACATTCAGCAGCCGTTAACCTTTCCTTGAGTCAAGAATTTGAGTAGCATAATTTGCAGACAAGGGTTTGTCGTAATTTTGTTATTTTGAGCGTAATAATTTACAAAGCCGGGGCCCGGGGTAGAAATGCCGCCTACGTAGTTCGTATTTTTATAGATTTAGCAAGAATAAGCTGCGTTCTTAATCAGAGGATTACGGAAATATATTTCCATTAGCACAACCTCTTAAAATGGGCGGTTAACCTCACAGCGTCGGTAAGCCGCAAATTGAGGTTACCTACTTGAACTGTATTGCTTAGATACGTGTATTTAATTCTGTCAGGAGATATGTTGCTTTTAAATAGAATTAAATTTAATTCTACAATGCTTGTATAGCATGTGTGGGTAACAATATTGAACGATGGGTGTGTGGGTATTGAAAATATTTTCTTTGGAGAAGTTGTGATAAACTTCAGCCGAAATTGAAATTGGGTGAGATTTTTTAGATGACAGAGGATTTCAAAGGTAAAATACTGTTTTTCTTGACATTTTTAACAAGACTACACGGAAAATATGAATGGCGATGTTTTAGGTCTTTAAAATGAGTATGTACAAATTTACATTTTTTGCTTCTTCATATGTGAAAAATTCAAATGACCAGGTTTTTTTTTTTACAAGGATGTAATTTTTTAATGAAAGTCCGAGAAAACTGTGTCATAAACACACTAACTTTTTTGAGTTATATTAAATTCTATTGACTTATGTTTGAACAAGCACTCAAATTTTCAATCGAAAATATTATGTCTTAATTTCTGCCATTTTTGTAAAAAATTTATCTAAAAGTTATGGTAAGGGTCTGAACCTTATATATTTTACCAGATTGTCACACAACAATGTTAAATATCGTTTAAAGCTGTATCAATTATATAAAAAAAGCATTGCTGAAATCTTACAACAATAATTATAATGTAGTATGAACAGTTAATGAGACGTTAACAACATTTAATAAACATGGTTGAAGTGCCATAAAGGGCTATCAGTTAAAATTTAGATAATTTCCCCATGGGTAGACTACATCGATGAGTATTTACCCGTTCGCACGCGAGTCACGAATGAGAATCCCTTGATACGTGGCAAGGGACAGTACTGAACGCTAGAAAACGCTTCCCACAATACGATGGAATCCACGATACTCGAACCCTTTTGAATTCATAATAATGCCGGCCGGTATCGTTTAATTCCATTTCAATTAACCACAAAAGACTTAATTGTGTTGCGTCTTTTTTGGTCGTTACGTTTTATGAAAAATGATTTATTTTATAACATTCATTTTGAAGGAAATATTTTTTATAATATACCCACAAAATCAGCAGGTAACGCATTCACAGAGGCCTCAGCGAAAGATCATGGGCGGTGTTGATCGCTTATCATCAAGCGAAATACCACTCAGTTGCCCGCTATGACATTAAAAAAAAAAAAAAAAAAGTAACAATGCGAGCGTTACCTTTCTGTTATGTCTTAATTACTTCTCAATTTATCCACAGACTATCTGTTAAGTGTGCATTTCCCAGACAATACTGTAATCGTATTATTTCTAGAAAGATCATATTCGTATTTTATTATTAAACTAGCGGTTCGCCCCGGCTTCGCCCATGGTGTATATATAGCCTATAGCCTTTCTCAATAAATGGGCTATCTAACACTGAAAAAATTTTTCAAATCGGACCAGTAGTTCCTGAGATTAGTGCGTTCAAACAAACAAACTTTTCAGCTTTATAATATTAGTATAGATTGATCATAGACATGCAAAATAAGTGCAATAGTGTTCACTGATTTCTGTGTTGCATATTAACGAATAATTTACATTTCCAACTGAATTATCTGGAATTGAATATTCACCGCTTTTATGAATTGTTTATAGGAAACAATGCAAACCGGGAGAAACTAGTTTCCTCTTATTTTTCTACATTCTTTTTAGCCGACTTCTAAAAAGGAAGAGGTTTTTAATTCGACAGTTTGTTTTGTTACCTAATTGAGAAGTTTAGAATGGGTATAGGATTTTGATGATTTTAAAAAACCTGTATACCTATTCAGTGTGATTCAATTTAGATCTTTATTTTAAATAATATCATCCATCTACAATAGCAAAGTACAGAATTTGCAAAACCGATTAAAATGTCGTCGTCAGCGTCGTCTCAGTCGTAAGACGTCCACCGCTGAACATAGGTCTGCCCCAAAGAATTCCAGAACGGCCGATCACCAGTGGCTGTCTCACTGGCAATGTTTATATTAATTGTCTGTATTATTAATTATCAGTATTAGCCTGAAATATTTTTTGTTCGTTCACTTGTTCGCTCGCTCTCTTGCTCTCTTGCTTCTCAGTGTATAAGATGTAACTAAGATATGCTAAAAACGTTAAATTCAAAATTGATTGGAATCTGTGTTTTATTCATTAAAAACAACATCACAGATAATGAAAAAATATTCTATCAAACACAACATTCTCCTGTATAAATTTCAAAACTCTCAAAAGCCCAAATTATTTCTTCAACAAATGGAGCTCGAATCTTTTAGTGAAACAAGGAAAACAAACTGTACATTACCATATCATTTGGCAGACAGTGTTCTATTTCATCTTGTTTGTATTCAGGGTATATCCCTGGATTTAGCTTCTATCGTCTCCAGTGTCTAAATCATAAAAGAAATCTCGCAATATACCACATGCTGGGCTATACATACCTACGGCTTCTTGCCTTTTACTGTGTAATATTGCTCCCCGCAGGCCCCCGCTATGACTTGTAAGGCGTTGTCATTAGATTTTTTATGATCCACCGACATTTATGTTGGAAAATTCCGGCACCAAAACAAATTTTCTGGTTTATTCTGTAACTCTACCCTTGAAATTGTGACAGAACATTCGTTTATTGTCATATAAGTACATGAATATTTTCATAAGTTTTTTTCATTCGTGTTACCATTTATATCATAGTTCAAATCAAAATTCATTCAATTTAAACAAAAATAAAATACAAGTTTTTTTTGTGGGATTCGCGCACGCTTCAGCACGAATTGGGCTAGCTCCACCGGGGAAGTACAACCCCCAAAATCGGCGTGAAATAGTAGCATGCTGCTGTGTTTCGTACGATGAGTTGTTTTGTAGAAAAGTTTTGTTATTAAATCATATTTCTAATATACTTTATAAGCTTAATCAATCATAACATAATCAAAAACATAATAATTTTAACTTTTAATTGTTTACATCCTTTCACACACAATGAATACTCATAAACATTTAAAAATGAAATCAAAAAGTCTGTGTTCATATAGCTGTCGGTAATACGCAAAATAAGCTAGTTATAAAAATTATTTTTTATTACTTATGAATATTTTACTCTAGATTCTACAATGAGTATTTTCTTTAAACGATAACTCATGGAGTTAACGAATAACAAAAAAACATATCGGATTCAGAGCCTCATTTGTTTTGGGAGCTCAATATAGGCACATAAAAAACAGAGATAAACATTTTCAAGACATATTAGATTAAACTGAAAGCATATGCTAATGTTACGTCAAAAGAAAAATAAGGGGCTTCAAAGTGAAATGAATAAGTAGCGGAAATTAGAAAGACTCATGTTGACACCATCTGCCGATGACATTTTGATGAGCTTCCTCACAATTTTTCTGAGTCTGCATAAAATGCGAGGTCAATTAATAATTTTGCATAAATTTTTTACGTTTGTTGGGAATTGTCTTTTTATAACTTCTGTGATCATTTATCACTGGATTAACGGTTACTGTTATGGTTACAGAAACCAATAAAATAAAGTATAAAAAGGCGTATATAAATAAAAATCAATAATGCGCCAATTACAGGATGAACTTTTATATAAACTACATCACTGCCAAATGTAATCGAAATTCGTTCAGTGGTTTTTGCGTGAATGTGTGAGAAATTTAAAACTATTTAATTTAAAATGTAGTAGTTCAGAGAGCCTACTACAGCATTAATAAGAATAATGAAATTCAGAGGAATGTTGTTGTTTAAGTACCACAGGACAATTCTTTAGTTTTATGTCATCGTCGGCATTGGAGCTGGTAGGGCGCTTGATGGTAAGCGCTACCATCGCCTACCAAAAAAGGATTGGCCAGAGGAATAAAGGAAAGGACTTGGAAGGGTAAGGAAATATGGGCCTCCGGCTTCTCCACTCACCGAACGAAACACAGCAATATGCTATTTCACGCCGGTTTTCTGTAGGGGTGTGGTACTTCCCCGGTGCGAGCTGGCCCAATTCGTGCCAAAGCGTGCTCGACTACTAAATACAGTTCTTGTTATCAATATTAAGATAAACAAACATTTTATGTTAAAATGGGAATATAAAATTGACATTGTTTTACGAGAACAACTACAGTTTCTTGCCATCTCGTAAGTGTTATAACTATGATATGACTACTTCAATAAATATACATAAAGAGCTACTTTATTGTATATATCAATGTTTAGGCTTGAGTTTGAATAGCAAACATTTTCCGTACATTCATAAATCCTAGTCTCAACAAAAATTCGCACTTATCAATTTAGTAGAACATTAGTAGTAAAATCAATTACATAGATTTTATTAACATAAATTCGCTTAAAACACAGCTTTTATTTAAACGAAATATATTCGATGAATCGCAAAGTATTTTGAAGTAATAATGCGTCGTTATTTATGCCGAATAACAAAAGGTGCCACTTAACTCTATGGCTCATAAATTTAAGCACTCTAGAAATTTTGTATTATAATGAGAACTAATTTGGAGCCCGAATAATACCTACAATAAAATTATTGTTTGTTATACAAATTTCTGTAAATCACTTGAACAAAATTGTTTCTAATTTATAATAAACTAAGTTTGCGCCTGCGGCTTCGCCCGCGTAGTCAAAGATAATTCCTGTGCAAATAGAAGGTTTCGAAGTAAAAAGTAGTATATTATTAACTCTCTACCCTCCTGTCTCCTGACACAAAAATCGTATAATTACAATATCGTTCCGTTACGAAGTGAATGAAGGACAAAGAAACAAATAAACATATATTTGCATTTATGATGTGTGTACGTATTTGATTAAACATGTTTTCTTCATTTACAGCCCCTTGCACTTTGTTAATGCGAAAGTATCGTTTGCTATCAATAGTTTGGTAAATGAAATTAATCCTAATTAATATTATAAATGCGAAAGTTTGTAAGGATGTGTGTATGTTTGTTGCTCTTTCACGCAAAAACTACTGAACCGATCGCTATGAAATTTGGTACGTAGATAGCTGGACAGCTGGAATAATATATAGGCAACTTTTTATCCCGATATTCCTACGGGATACGGACTTACGCGGGTGAAACCGCGGGGCGCAGCTAGTCATATAAATGTCGATTTATTTTCAAAGCAGTTATGATATAATAGAATACTTATATCTACAATCATTAAGAAAGTTAGTAAAACATAATATATAGAAATTTTTCATTTTATACTCTGAATCTCCTCGAGTAACGTGAACTCCTACGTATAAATGTAATGGACATAAAAAACGTATCTGTAATTAAAATTGTATAAAATAAAACTCGGCTAAACCATACAGCAATTAACTTACGAAGGAAGGTTCGATTGTACCAATTAAAACATTGCTGTAACATATACACTGAATAAGCACGTGTAATTACTTTCTACCAACCTCTAGCCATTTTCCGGTAATTCCGAATAAAAACTTAAAAGGTGGCTAAATTTCCTCAATAGGAATCATTAGAACCGTTATAGCCATTATATATTATGTAGTGTAAGAAATAAAAAGGGGGTGTGTTGCATATTAGTTTGGTCATAATAAAAATGCACTGCATTTCTACACGATGCCTAATTGATGTACTCAGTTGATAACAAATCGCAGCCAGTCACAAAGACTATTAACAAAGTGAGGGTAGTTTGCCGAACATTGAGTAAACAACATTCGAACACCAAGGCACAATCCGTACGAAAGCGCCCGGTTTCTAAGTGATTCGACAGCTGAACAAGTTTGACAAATTATGAAAAGTGACATCTGTATCTTTAATGAGAATTATTTATCAAACAGAATATTAAAACATAATTGATATCTGACAGTACTGTATTTTTTGTTTTGTTATTTTAATGATATAATATGATAGTGGCATTAATTACTTCCTATTATTTTGTCTATTTAACATCAAGTGAAGAAAAGCGTCAGTTTGATTATCTAGCATAAGATTACATTCATCATCATCATCAGCCAATACAATTTCGCACTACTGGGACACAAGCTTCCTATGAGGGTACAGGCCATAATCCACCACGCTGCCCAAGTGCGGGTTAGCAGATAAGATAACATTGATTTACAAAAAAGTAGAAGTCACAGAGACACAGTAAAGTCAAATTGTATGAATGCTACATCCAACCCAAGATACATCAAGATACTCAAACATCATGAATCGATGTAACTACATAACTATTTGTCATATGTATAAATACTTCAACGAATATACATAACACGTGCCGGTCGCATTTTACGACATTGCCCTATCGCAAAGGGTGTGCTGTCACGAACAACATATCCCACCAACAAATCTGCTACAGCATACATTTAAATAGATTTTCCGGTTGACGATTCCATATTGACACACATACATTATTCAAACACTTTTTGATGGAGGCTTTGATACGAAGTGTTATTTCAGCGGCGTTTTTCAATCCGCGGGTTTTCATTTGGCGGCGCAAATTATATTTGTTTTTCATCATGTTTGATTTCCAAACTTATTTGTCTTGTTATAGATATAGATTCGCAATGGACGTTCTTTTTCGATTCTTTTTCTGCGTTTATTGTAACCCTTGTATGCGTAATGCGTGTAAATAAATGAATTGAGCGTATTCGCCATAACGTATTTCATCGTATATAATTGCGTGTCCAATTAAAAACTATTTAATCAAACAAAGAATTGACGTAATCCGAGGTAAAACAAACCAATAAAAGGCATTTCGAATATTAAAACAGATTTCAAAAGCAAATATTGTAACATAATATTTTACGGTATTATATTAATAACAATTGTAATTGAATCCTACAACAATTGTTACGTACAATTAGTCGGACATTTAATACATGATTCGGGTATAGCACCTTTCACATGTAGACCAAATGAAGATATTCGGCGTAATGGATACATTAACGTTCAGGTATACCGTAGAGATAAGATATAAGGTTTCTAGCCGTCCCTAATTACTGAATATTACAACGTATTTCCAATAAAGACCTGAATTATTATAACATCAAATAGACGAATAGTGGTCACAACTTGTTATTTAGTTTGATTCTGGGACTATATAATAGGATATTTGTTATATTATTACTACGGATATACAACCTCACATACTTGAGATGGGTTCATACAATCCTTACTATTCTCACTGATATTACAGATGCAACAAAGTGTTGGATTTTTTTTTTTCTTTTACGATGTAGAATAGTTGTCTGGGGATTGTAAGGAAAGAGGTTTTTCACTCACTAGGCTACTTTTCAAAGTTGTAAAACATCTCATTTCCTGTGACCACGTGGGCGAAGCCACACATACACTTATAGGTATCAAAATAAATTACAAAAAAACAAATCGAGACTGATTGAAATCAGAGAGGGCGGCTAGTTGATAAATAATTGCTAGTTAATAATCAATTTACATTATTAATGAAATTAAAGCTATAAATTAAAATTAAAAGTTGTTAAGCTTATTGAAAATTCTCGAATCTTACATAGATAATAAAAAGATCCAATTTTCACAAAATAAATAGATATCATTTTAATTTCTTGTATCTATGACATTAACTATATTATGTTATTAATATATATTTTTATTGGAACGAAGAGGGGACGTGGTACTTTCCGCGGTGCAGACTGACCCAAGTCGTGCTGAACTCCCACATTTTCTTCCAAAATGTCTTATAATCGTTCTAACGCTTCAGTATTTGAAAGATATCTTTGAGTCGTACGGTATATGGCATCTCGTCAATCATCCAAATAGTGCCAATACCATCCGCATTTATTTAAATTCGCTGGTACCAGTCGATACGGAATATATTTTACATCCTTAACTCCGAACATAAATTTAACTTTCAAATGAGAAAAATACAAACAGTAGGAACTGAACGAAAAACAAGGTAAGCAAAAATAAATTGTCGTGCCAATGTTTATCGAAAGAAAGAACTCGAGAGTCAACAAGCCCGGAGACATTTTTTAATTTATAGCACGCCTTTATTTATGATCGTTCGAGGCATTAACTTAAAAGGGACGAAATTGCCTATGCAGGTGTTTGGCTTTATCCGAACCTCGCTTGACTCCTGAAGCCATAAAAATGGATAACGAGTACCGTTATTACAGAATACAAAGGCCTTCATAAAATTTATTCGCCGAATCATTCAGATGGGAAATCAAGATGCCCCCGCCTTGCAAATTGGCTTATCAGGTATCTACATTGTTTTTGGAATAAATCATTAATTATATTCTAAATATATATACAGATATAATTATTTGATACAGTTTATTTCACAATTTATAAGAATCAATTGAAAAGAAAATTAATTATGATAATCATATCATGCAACAAACTTAATTTGGTTATAAATACCGCCGTAAACATTATATTGTAATCTAACTCGCGAGGTTATAATTTGTCGACAAATTGATATAATATTTGCTTGAAATTTATCGCATTATTATTCGTAAGATTATAATAAGAATACATTGCAGTTATTTTTTCCAAGTATTTACTTTACTAAAAGAGTTAGTGTGCGTTTCGACGCTTTCTTAAGTCTGTTTAGTTCTTAATTATACCGACCGAATCTAACCAATCACGGGTTATGATTAAATGCCCATCACAATTTAACAATTGCAAATCGATATATTATAATAATAGCTGAAATTTGGTGACAGATTACAATCGCGAGATTTTGCAAATATACGGAGCCGTAAATAAAGTTATGGGTAATATTTATTCGTTTTATAAGTTTGTTGACATACATAAATGTTAACTTAGTCTGTGAATTAAACTTACTGTGGTTTAATGTTTGAATATACAACTGATATTGAAAAAATTATATAATATAATAAAACATCTTCTGTATTGGGACAATATTTTAACCGCATTTAAAACAAATAGCTGATCAAAAAATATAAATATAAGAAGGAAGAAGATATAGATTAATGAAGAAAGAAGAAATATCCAACTAATCCTACTAATATTATAAATGCGAAAGTTTGTAGTGATGTGTGTGTGTTTGTTGCTCTTTCACGCAAAAACTACTGAACCAATCGCATTGAAATTTGGTAAGTAGACAGCTGGCCAACTGGAATAACATATAGGCAACTTTTTATCCTGATATTCCTACGGGATACGGACTTACGCGGGTGAAACCGCGGGGCGCATCTAGTTGAATAATATTTTTATTCAATATGTTTTCTACCCACATAATATGCTTAAGTAATTTAATTACCATGTTACATCTTTCTAACTGTCTCACAGATTTAGATTAGCAAACAGCCATAATATTATACACCACCAAAGTTTTCTGCATTAAAAACGTGTAAAAATTTATTAAAAAAAATCTGATTTTTCAATAAAAATCCAAATCCTTTCAATGGGTCGAAACGAAAAACGAAAAAAGCAGAGTTACTCACGCATCGATAAAATATAAATACGGATGCTGCCGTATGCTTATAAATAACCTGGAAAAGTTCGAAAAATATCTCGTTTTATTCTAATCATCATCATCATCATCATCTAATATTTGTTGTTAAAAATACAGTAACAAAGAAAAAGTAATGGCAGGAGCAGGTTATCTCCACATAATTTAATTCTTTACCGAACACAATACAAATCACCACCGACAAATGTTACTCATGTACTCAGCTTCGTGTAGTATTTTTCATTTCCGCACCAACAATTTCCTGGTCTTGTTTGGCTTAGCTTTTCAATTTCCTTCGAAATAGGCTTTTGGAACTTCTAAATTTTCACTTCGAAATAGTCATATTACGCGGTGGAAACGCTGTGAGCTTGTTGAATATAACTTTTAAAACATTTTTGAAGTTTGCCAGAAAATCTAAAGTGACTCATATTATAATTCACTTCAACAGTGAACGAATGCGTCGTAAAAGAGTGTAATTGAAATATTTTGTCTCCTCTTTGATTTTTATATTATTTATTCATGTAAAAGGTAACATTATCTTGTAAAATTTTTTGAAGTTTAATATTCATACGATATGTTAATTTATTTTATGATTCAAATTGAATAGAAAGTTTTTTTTTGCCTTCTTACTGCTGATTAATTTCGCACAGAATTCTTCAAACATTACTTACTCACTCTCCTAAATTAGTTTCACTGTCTGACTTTCATTATGGAGAAGGAAGTCGACTTTCTGTTTCCTGGCAGACAGAAATTTTTACCGGAAATCTACACCTATCTAAACCGGCCTTTAGATCCATTCTCACGCATTTACCAGTACGACGTATCTTTCTCAATTGTTGATCAAAGAAATAAATAAAAGAAGATAAACACATTGAAGACCAGCACAATACGACTTTTTAAAATGAATTAAAATAAGCAAGCAATTTTACGTATTCATTATTTTTTCAGTTTAATAGGCATACGTCTCACATCAATTATTTAATTAGTAATCCAATACGAATAGAAAAACTTTTCCAAACCAATCAGCTTCAATCAAGCATTTTTGCCGATTACGTTTTATGTGACGGTAAACGTTACTGTGTCTTTTCAATAGCTCAACTCGTTTATGGAAACGATTATTCGATCGCAAGCCACGGCAGGGTTTTATTTACGATTCAGCTCGACAAATGGTACATATGTACATCCAATGGCTGTATAGAAGCCACTTAGCTGATGTATGTAAACATTGCGTTGCTGAAAATTTTGTTGAAACTTATTTACAGGTTTTTATGGCTGTTGGCCCTTGCGAACTTGTGTGTTTGTAATTACGTCATAATGTATTTACTGAAAGGATTTTTTTTTAAATAATTGTTGTGGGTACAAAAGTAATACTAAATGAAAATGAACAATACATTTCCATATTAATTTGTCAACAGTATTTTTAAGTCCAACAACAAACAAGTGTTAATAATATAACATGATATTATGTCTTTCTATTTTTAAAAGTATATTTTTACATTCTCCAGAAAAAAGCAGTCGAATTGATAACAGCCTCAATTTGTAGTCTGTTCATAAGAAATTAATATGGCAACACCTTATAGTGAGCGTTGTATTATATCTTAACTAGCTGCGCCCCGCGGTTTCACCCGCGTAGGTCCGTATCCCGTAGGAATATCGGGATAAAAAGTTACCTATATTATGTTCTTCCAGTTGTCCACCTATCTGCGTACCAAATTTCATTGCAATCGGTTCAGTACTTTTTGCGTGAAAGAGCAACAAACGCACACAGATCATTACAAACTTTCGCTTTTATAACATTAGTTTAGTAGAAAGTAGGAAGTAGGATAGGATTATGACGCTCGGTAAATCAAGCGAGTCATTAGTGTAACAATAGTAATTAAGATCTTTTGTACGTCTGGCTAACCCGTTCTGTACGTTGTAGTGCACACATGAACGGCGTTTGCACATGACAGACAATTAGCATCTTGACACAATACGTCACTAGTACTAAATCGGATATTAAGCTGTCGAAATTCAGATATATTTAATGTTATTTAGTGAAAATATTTATTTTAAATAGTAAATAAAAAGCTATTAGCTTATTTCTTTTGTTATCGCCAGGTTTGGTCTTAGGCTACCCTCTAAATGTTGCTAAAGTACTAAATAATATTTCTTCTTCTTGTGGAATGTTATTCAGTTACACAGAGTAAAATTTACTGATATTATGTAGATATGTACAAACAAATTACTTTTGTGTCGCCCGTATCAGTATTTTGTGTTATGGGTTCACGGTAAAAACCTCAAATTTACATTTATATTGACTCGAATCAGTGAAATAAAAAAATCCAGGAATAACCACAATCCTATTTTCTATATAAAATTTGCGATACTCGCGCCGTCCAAAACCGACCTAGATGCAGTCAGAAAAAAATGGAAGCAACTAATTTCACGCTTGACTTCCGAAAAAGGGTCAAGACAGTCTCTCTCAGAGAACTTTATTTAGGTTGGAGTAAAAAGTAGTCGCGAATTTAAGGGAAACTCAACGACGGTGTCCAATTTAGTTGATATGCTTCGTAACATCCATTCTGATGTTCGCAGGTCATTTCCCAAATTGCTTCCGACTCCATTGTTTTTCACTGCACACTTACATTCGACTTTATGTGTGTATGTCAAGGAAAATAAGACGTTGTTGTGTTGTCAAAATTGCAGCAGCTTTTCTTTTCCTAGTGCTCTGAATTTTACGTTTATACAAAACTCAGAGCACTTAATACAATTAGCAAGAAAATACCTCGTCATTATCGAATGGTTAATGATTAAACGTGGAAATTGATTAAGCAAAATACCGGTCTATAAGCTCGCAAACCGCGTCAGTGGTTGCAGTGATGGAATGGTAGTGACGGTACCGCAAAAGCTTTAAATGAATTTATCATGTCCTTATTTGAAGAAGAACGTATAATAAAACATGCATTGGTAAGCCTGCTGAGTAATTACCTTATCGCATCACCCAAAGTCGATATAAAAACATCACATTCATGAATCATATCATCCCAAAACTAAATAACTTAACTTATTAACTAAATAACTGGTATATCACTTATATTCGTATGTATGTAATTATGGTAGTACTTTTTTGTGTTTAAAATAAAATAAGTAAATAACTGATAGCCTAATTTTAATACGATTCGAAATGCATATCTGAAACGAATAATTTTTTTTTTATAATATCCTCCGTTATTATTGTAACAACGACAGTCTATTTGCTCCCTTATTTTAGATATCCTTTCCTCTAACAAAAAAAGCGATTGTATAACAATCTATGAAATATTAATCTTAAATGGTTAATACAATTGGTGAGCAAACATAAAATAATATGAAAATTTGTCCGGCATTATACACTTAAAAAATGTGTTTTGTTATATTTCCTATAAGGTATCTATAGGTTCATCCATTGCTCTAATTGAGACAAAGATTCTAAATCTTAAATCCATCAAACTTTTGACACTCCACTGGTCATCTCATTGAAATTAATGTCTTCGACTTGATTTAAACTCATATTCAAACAATTTCATAAAATGAAAGCATTTGTTTTCAAATAAATACAGTAATTATTTTTAAACTTATTCATTTAATGCTCGCAGCAAGGCGTAGTCGAGTTCATTGTAATAAGCTCATTGTACCAAGTTTATAATTAAAAGGCATTATACGATAATTGCAAAGGACTTTCTAGGATGTCTTATATAATGAATTGTGTTGTATGTTTAAATAAAACACTTTATGAAGAATAAATATACACTGTTAAAGCAACACGTTTTATAAACAATAAGTAGGTACATTTAAAATACAATACTCAGTTTTTAATTTTTAAGAATTAGGAGTAGGTAAGTACTATTTTAATTTTTTAACTGCCAAAAGAAGAAGGTTATGTTTCTGTGTTATTTTATTAATGAATATGTTCACTGACAATTCACTGACAGTTCACTTCTCTGACAATCGTCAACATTTGAATATTCTCTCCTTGTTTTAACCATCAAAATAAGGTCACAATCATCAATTTTTTGCTTAAAAAAATATTCATGTTTTCTTAAATATTTTTGAGCTTTGAAAATCACGTCATTACGTCACTCATACGGAGAAATACAATTTCTTGTGACTAAACTAGCACAACTAGGCTGTGATAATACATCATTTGTTCGTTTTCATTAAATTTCTGCTGAAATATGCCATAAAACATTTATTAAAATATTTTCTGTAATACAATTACTATTCTTGTAAACCGACTTTTGACACATCTCTTTCTATTCGAAATTCGTCTAAGAGCTCCCAGGGAAATCGAGGCCAACTGTTAAATGAAATTGGTTTTTATTTATGTGTCTTTTGTAGCAATCAATTATAATAAAAATGACCTTTTCATAGCACTGAAAATAATAAAATTTTATACGCCTCGAGGTCCGTGATCAAAATTGAATACCACGCTCAGTTGTCAGCTGTGCTCATACGTAGTCATTTACAAAAGATTATTTTAGGTGTAGTATAATTTTCTTTTTTGGCGGTAGAATTAAATGAACCTGGCAAACTTCAGCTTTCATAAAATAATCACTTTTTTAAAGTACAATATTCTACGTATTTTTTTTTATTGTATAAGTTAGAAACATAGATTCGACGTCGCGTCGTTGCCAATATGTAGTAAAACAGCTTAGTAAAGCAGCAGTAACTGTATAAAAAAACTGTAATGTTATTGCTTTTATTTAGTAAGTTGGTAGTAATGATAGGATTATTTTCGTAAAAAGTTATTTTAAGTATGAATTGGAAAAAGGTCAGAAAGTCATATTCCTAGCCCATGCTAAATAACTCCAAACTAGCTCAATGCAAAAACCTCCAGATGTACGAGCAATAGTTCGAAAATCCCATGTACTCAAACTATACATGTCGAAGAATGTATACGCAAACATTTCATCTAACCAAGAGCGCTTCGCTGAAAGTTCGCAACTAAGCGATGCGGGACACAAGTTACAAATATCTTAATCTAAGTTCAGTAACGTCAAATGTTCGGACATGTCAAGTTTTCAAATAAAATTGCTGTTTGGATGTAGGGTTAACATTATTGTATCAGGATATTAAGTGGTTTGACAGATTGTTGATTCCACTTTTGAATATGCTTGTTAAAGGCCATCGCATAGCTTTGATTTCGTAATACAGAACAAAATTGAAAGAAGCATTTAATTCGGTTTTATTGACGATTAAACGATTATCTTTTCATATAGGTAGGTAATACAAGCATACAGATTGACTCAGATATGCTGTAATTTTTCATAAACTGACTGAACTCAATTAGAAATAATATCACTAGGAAATTTAATGAGCAATTATGTTCAGAATTAAAAAGTATTTCTGATCTTTTATTACTGATACCTTCGTAGCCTAGTAAAGCTCCCAAAACAACATTAATTCCAATAGATTCAAAGGCAGTCCTAACACGACAAAGCTATATTCTTTTATGATTCAAATAGACAAACATATTCTTCATAATTTTAAGCTGGAACCAATAAACAAAATGAGTACATACACAATTTTTTAGAGCAGCAGTTGGAAACATTACGAATTTCATTTGAAGAACTGTTTATAATGGTTTTCAATATTTTATTTCTAACAATATCAGTTTTATCATATTTATTTTTATATGAAGATTTGAAATTAAAATATGTCAACCCTATTCAAATGCACTCCTTTACAGTTTTGCTGATGTCAGTGTCTCTAAGCGAGGAAAATTTCTGGAATGTCTCATTCCTTTAAACAGTATTAAAACTTGTTCAAATCAATAAAACAATGAAATATTTAAATAACCGTTTGACTAATATAATTTTAATGAATATAAAATTACGTTCTCCTTTACGAACGACCGTTTTGTAACGATTTATTTTGGGCTTTATAAACAAAAATAATGTCAACTCAGTATGTATTTCTTTAAAAGCAATTAAGTAAGTTACTATAAGATTAAAAAAAACAATGAAAAGTTTGCTGTGAATTTTTTATAGCCAATAAAATCTAGTTGGCCGAATTTTTTCGGGATGCTTGCCAATTAGAAGAATGAATTTTTTAAAGAATATTTTGTACTTGCCTACTAAATTTATAGTTAGTCACGCTCGTAATTTAAATTTATGGCGCACTTTTACAATATTTATAAAATAAACGAGTTTAAAAGAGGAGCAAATATGAAACTGACTGTATAAGGTCAAGGCACTGGAAAGAACTGTCAAGTCTTAAATGCAAATATAAAATTCAATTTTATTCTAGTCTAGAAATATTTATGTAAGTGCACGTCAAGTTATGTTAGTATTTATTAATGGACCAGTTACTTTGGACGTGGAAGGTAAAGTGTCCTTTTAAAGAGTTCTATTCTATTAATATAAAAAAATACATCTTGCCTTAATGAAACATCAACTAGCAATTGTAACAAAAAGGTTTCAGGAAGGAGAATGTTGAGAAGCAATGCGATATGTTATTACACCTCATTATACATTCGTTGATGATCTTTGTATGCGCCGAAGATACATATAGCATTGTGATTATCTATGTTGTGTATTGGCGAGGGAGGTTTTACAAGCGAGTTCCGATCATTTAAAAGGTAAACAATCATCGACAAAAATGCCTTCAAAAAGACCACCCAAAGAATTTTGCCCTGCCAAAAATAGTGTGATATTGCCTCGTGTTTATTATATACCATTTCATGATCAAATACATATTTCATTTCTAAAAGAGGTAACCAACAACCAAAATGTTCGAAGAAATATATTCCATTGTCACAGGTCATTTGCCTTTCATTCAATAAATATAAATAAGCACGACATGCAAAAATAATAAGATTATTAATACACCTGAATATAATATAAGCCACTGGTTAGATACAAAGGAACAAGTTTGAAACCTGCTTCAATTAATTCGAGCTTAATTAAATAGACTTCAACTCAGCATTGTGTTCATACATTTCATATCGCTACTCTAGAGGCAGCTTTAGTCTAGACTAGTTTAAAGGCACCAGGGCCTACAGAAGCCAAATTGTGCTTTGTTTAACTAAATAGCCGCCTCGATGCCAGTATAATGTGACTTATTAACATGTCTTGGGTATTCTTTTGATGATTATTTCAGTATAATAAGTAACTTACAAGTTCTATTTACATACTTTTAGTCTATTAGAATTTATCAATTATATTACTTTTCTTTACAATATCAATTAAAATTGCTATTAACATAGGACCTCGATTAAAACTTTTGCCTTATTTTGCAGTATGTGGTTTTTCACTTATTATAATAATGAATTCAACTATAATAGAAGTAAACTCACGAAGTACAAGAATTGTTCATGATTGCTTAATTTTGATCTTGAAAAACTTGAATAAGAATTTTATATTAATTTCGAGGGAATTTAATGATCGAAACGGTATATGCATACAGTATTACGTAAAAATATTATGAAATATTTTATATGGAAATGGAAGTTTTGTTCGTTTATTTAAAAAAAATGCAAACACAATAAAATGTTAAAATAAAATTCTCTTTCCATTTTTTAATTCTGTCGCGTTCTCCAAGTCATGCCCTATTTGAGTTGAACATACTTTGTAAGCAACCTTAGGTCAAGATAGCTCTCTACATTCAGTAGGTTAGTCAAGTCTCAGTCGGGTTATGCTTTTCCCGTGGCCTTTTGTTGGAACTCTCTGTGCGTTAGTTTGAAATGTGTTTATTTTTAGCAGCGCCGTTTCATTCTCTGTTATGAGTTTTATTAAATGTATGCCTTTTTGTGTGTATGTTTTTGTTTTATAATTTAGGTACGTCGGGTTTTAAAGATTACTTGACTGTATATGTTTATAATGTTTGGTAAAATTTTTACAGTAAATGAGAAATTTTAAAAGACTAGTAAAAATTTGATTTGGATTTGAACCCGCGTATTTTTGCCAAACCGTATCAACGCCTAGCCTCTCGTTTACCCGTAATCCCGCCACAGTAGTCGAATTTCTTCTACTCTTTAAATGTGCCTAAGAGACACCCCACGCCATCTATTGAGATGATTAAGAACCATAACTACCAATATAAGACATTATTTCAATGATTACCATATTGTATCGATGGAACGCGGCCTAGTTTGTTAAATTTAATTTTTAGTTTTATAGCATTGAAAATCATTATAATTTCTTCTATTCTTTCGAAATTTCTCATTTATAAAACATTTCAATGCTATACAACTAAAAATTAAAATTTTAAAATACATAAAGTACATGTCACATTGTTTATCCGCGATGGACTCAAAAGCTACTCAAGCGATTTTAATCAAATCTGCACACCATGTGCAGTTTGATCCAACTTAAAAGATAGGATAGTTTATATTATTTTAATAACTATAAATGACTACCCCGGTTAAGCCAGGGCGTGCAGCTAGCAAAACATATAATACAGAATTTAAAGTTAAAATGTGTTAGTGTAATGTGTGAGGACACACACGGTTTTTTAAAGTCTAGATCTTTAATATGTAAATGGCTTTCAGTCTAAGATTTTCTCATCTTATCTCCATAAAAGTAAGCCTTTGTCACACTCCGGTACTTGTATTAAATCCGTGCTAACAAGGCATGCCATTCTAATGTCTCTTCACAGTGAGTATAATGGACGAATCAACCTGCCTTTACCATCATCACTACATAGTATAAAAACGCTTCCCGTCTGTATGTATATATGTACAAGTATTAGAAATACGCAACAGATTTTGATGGAGTTTTTTTTTCAATAGATAGGGTGATTCGAGAGGAAGGTTTATATATAATAACAATTAACTACTCGGAAATTAACGCGTGCGAAGCCGCGGGTATAAGATAGTAATAAGGCTGGAGGCCCATATCCTTCTCCTTCCCTTCCCAGTCCTTTCCTTTATTCCTCTCGCCAATCCTATCTTAATCCCTTCCCAAAAAGTCGGCAATCCATTTGTAGAGGCGTAAAGTCTGCAATGGATCTTATGCCTCTATAAATGCTCATGGGCGGTGGTAGCACTGACCATCTGGCGACCCACCAGCTCCATTGCCGACTGTGACATTAAAAAAAAATAATAATAAAAGTATTCAATTATTTATTATTAGTATAAACTTTTCGACACTTTATTATAATTTAACAAAAACGTTTTAGACATAGAAGAAAAAAAGTGTTCTTCCGTCTACTCATACATTTAATGCTAACATTGTTTTTGGTATCTCGATCAACTGTTGTCTTATCTTGCCTGCAATTTTTCGTTATTTATATTTTAACTTCACAGATTCGACACTCATTGAATATTCTGATCACGATTTCTCCTAGCATAACTTAGAAATGCGCTGTATTTTTGAATTCGAAATTTGAAATAAAGTTCTGTTTGGAATCTCTATAAAGTCTGAATTTTAAAGTCTTCTTTGATTGGAATAAGTGTAGGATAGTTAATCTTGTAAAATATCAAGCATGGAAGCTTTTTATTTTCTGTTCGAAATTTATATACATATTTTGATGAATTGTCATACGGATGAGGTCCCATATCTTCATAAGGGACACATACTACATAACTTAAGCTCGCAATTTGTTTATGCATAATATAAACCCTTAAAAGTGCTGAAGAATGGTCTTATACAACTATTTATCATAATAAAGAACTCTCTGAAGTTAATGGTGTCTATAATAAGGCAAACTAATCGAGATAAAGAATGTAAACAAATCAGGAGAAGAAAACATTTTAACTTGGAATATAACATTTCTCTTGTAATAAAAAATTGAACTCCTGATAGCTTGTTTACATTAGTAACTGGAGTAATTACTATTAAGCATATCTCTAGTCACATTTGTTTTGAATTTTAAATGTAAAATTTAATAAAACCGACGGATTATGATGTGAAACGAATAATTCAGAGTATGAATATTTTCCCGCGTTCATGAGCTTAGCTTTCTGCTATATTGTACTTTTATGGGCGACGTGCGTACAGGAAGTGAAAACGTAATATTATGTTCGTTACATATGCCTTCGCAAAACAAACATTTCCTACATAAAATCACGTTGCTTTATATACATGGAGACTTCTTAAGATATAACATATTTATCACCACGTTTCGCCTTTTCACCGAAATATATTAAGCGTAAAAAATTTTATTCGCAAATGTGTTTTGTCTAAACCCATCAAATATCTTTCTTGGGTTGGAAAAATAGAAATTCTTAGGCTTTATTTTTAATTATATTCTTATTTTTAGATTTTGAGAAGAATAGTAGGAACAATGGAATTAAGTAAAAATTGTCATTCGATTAATATTTAAACAAAGATATGAACAGGGTTGCTTGGACGACATTGCCATTTAACAGTAAAACCTCCTTTTAGTATGTGTCACGGTGTGATATTTTATATATTAATAACTTACTGTCTTATTTCTCTATCATTGGTAAATATCTGCTATAATGAATAAATAAATAAATTTACATTTACACTTACGCATATTAACAAATACAGTATGTACATATTATTTATTATATATATATACATGTAGGTACTCGACATTGTCACAGATAATAATAACAAAACTGTATTCACATTTAAATCGTGTGTAAACGAATATAGGGCACATGGAAATGTGATACGATGGAATAGTACGTAATTAATATGAAACATTTTAAATACGCGTCGTACTAAAATATGAACAGAAACAGCACTTAGTAACACAATTACAAAACAACATAAACGTTGTGAAACGATGAACTAACACACATCTGGTGATGATTCAAAAAGTTGAACGAGTTACATCTGCTCATATAAACCCTAACGCAATTATGCGACGATAAAATAACAGTAGGGTACACGCAATCAGTCTAAAGTGGATGGATCTGCGAAAATTGCTCTTCTTATAAATGAATGTGTGTAATATATAAACGTATATCAGATTATAGTCAATATTGTAAACTAATATAAATCCATATTAAATGGTGATTAGGCAATGAATAAGATAGTTGGACAACTTTAATAACACATAGGCAACTTTTAATCCCGATATTCCTACGGAATACAGACTTCCGCGGGTGAAGCCGAGGCGCGCAGCTAGTTTAATGAATAGGCTAAATACGCTACATCATGTATCTCTGTTATGCTTTCGTAATGTAATTTGTGCGTTAATGAAATATAAGCAGCCCGAAGGTTGACCCAGGAAGTAGCCCCCTATTGGCATTTTAATGAGCAACCGCAATTTTGTGTGATAAGGGTAATATTCCGCTCGTTTGTCTATCTTTGCCTATAAAATTGAACTTTATTAAAAAATCAATAGCATACAAATTGGATTATAATTGGTAAGGCAAATGTAATATTAAATATCTTGTTAATGATATGTACCTTGTACTGTTTATGGTACTTTTACTTATTATGCACCACCATGACTCATTCGTTTTCTCCTCGTCTCTTTTCGGGTTGTCTGGTAGAGATCGCTGCCAGCGATGAAGCCGCCTTTTATATATTATAATTCTTATATATCATTATGTTATCAATGTATTCTTTATGTTGAACAAATAAAGAATTTTTCATAAATTTTTGTAGATAGAAAGTATATTCCATTGATAAAAAATTTAAAAATTTAAGAGAAAACGTGGAAAAAATATTGAGAATACAGAAAATTATAGGTAAACAAAATAAGTCCTCACACATATGAAAAGAAAAAAACTGTAGTTTCAGGTACTTTACTATACCTAGCAGTTTAAATTGAATCTTTCGACCATGCTGCACAATACTTAAAATTTCGTTCACACAAAATATTACAAGATAAAATGAATTCAAGAGAAAACCGCATCGAAACATCTGGAATACCTGGCTTACATTCCGAGACACGTCAACTTCGAGTCCGAATACCCTCGCCCCTTAGGAATTTAGCAGTGGCGGACGATATGCAGATGTTGGTGTTTAATATAATTATTAGTATTAATGCAATCTGCGTTCTTTTAATAATGTATATTGTATTTGTCATAATTATAGTATGTACCTACGTATAGAACAGTTATCTATTTCTCCATAGCTCCATTTTACACAATTCCATAATAAGAGTGTTTATTAAGAGAGTAATCTGAAATCGTTTCATTTATCCGTTGCAAATCATAGCTATAGCATCATCACATAACTTATGAAATTCGTGTCGTTAAACCTAATCCAGAATTTGCAATAATAATCATAACATTTCATTAAACTTAAGATTTGAGGTGGCTGACGATATTATTCCAATTACGCTATTCAAATTGCAATTTAGAATTTCTTAGCCTTAAAATTTGATCAAAATTTCGCGTTGAAAAGGCTTATAAACAGATTATGGCCGACACAGCTTCTCACTTTGTGAATCAAATTGAACATCACGCTATTATTCCCTTATTTATTGAAAACACTGAGCTGTTTAATCAATGTATTCAGGTCAATTCTATTCACACCCGGTTAAACTTAAGCGAATTAAATTCAAACGATTGATTCATTACGTTTCACGATGAAAAAAATTTATAGCCAACATTTCAAACGTAAATAGTAAGTAATAAAACTAATATAACTTTTACATTGTGCGCATTTATGAAGCGAATTCCTTCACAATATTTATTAATTTTTATTTGCAGTTTTTTTGCCTGCTAAAATCTGTTATAGCTATTAATTTGCAATCCAAATATTTATATTAAATTCTGAAAAACATTGTTACTCATTTTTTAAATTCATAAATTTCATAACACTTTTAACTTTGCGCACACTTATGAATAACGTATTTTTATTAAAATTGAAATACCGAACAACTTAACTTCGACCTAAAAAAAATCAATGTGTATATGTTTTTAATTGAAATTGTAAAAACAATCATATTCAATTTTGAACATACAAATAAAAAAGCAGGAACCTCACGGAACTGCTGATAATCTTTCGAAATAAAAAAGTAATGGAAATTTCAAAACAATGCTTGCCTTGTATCTGACGCTTAGACATTCTTAACAAATGTATAGGCCACATAAACACCCCCCGGGCACGATTCCAACCGGCGTCAAAGATAAATGCCAAAAAATATTCTATCTAAATGAAAAATCTGTATTGTTTTAACTCTATATCATGAAAATGACCTTAAATCGCCCACAAAGCGTCGTGCTGCTGAAATTCTTTTAATATTATTGCGTTGATTTATAAGACTGAATCAAACATGATAATTCAATGGAATTAATATTAATTTTGTGTGATAGGAATTTCTATTTATTATCTAATTCAAGATCTAGTTTCATGATAGCACAATGCAATATATTCACACGATAAAGGCAATTCGTGTACCCACCTACTATAATATAATATATATAAAAAAGCCAATATATATATCTATTAATATCTATAGCATATAAAAAAGCCAATAGTCATGTGGTGTGTACTTTATGAGGATACTAACAAGTGATTATAAGATATTATTTGCATACATACTATTAAATAACATACATTGATAGATAAAAACATTGAGAAATATTTATACACACTTAAATTTCACCTTCTCAAACGAGTCAGACCAATAAGAGACATTTTTCACCCAATATGCTGCCAAAATTTGTTAGGATATATTTATATTTATTATACGTATTATTTCAGATGCTTAAGTAAAATTCATTCCAACGAATTTCTTATACAAACTCTTATACAAATACAAAATCTTATTAACGTTAACGAGTTACTCCCGATTATGATGTAATTAACTTGGTTGAAACCGTGTTGACCCATGAAAATACATTTTCCTAACAAAGCGTTCTAAATATACGCGTTGAACAGATAATTTAAATAAAGTATGCAAATTAATCATAATATTTTATGGACATTAGACAAAATGGCTAATGGTTGGTTTGGATAACATTAAAGCGAGCAAATACAAGGTAATATTATTAAACCACACGTATTGTTGTTTGTATTTATGTGTTGTAATTAGATGATATCTGTGTTTATGTATGCACTTATTAATTATTATAAAATGATAATTCTTGGTTATTAATAAGTAGTTTTTTTTTGGAATTGTTAATGTATTTATTACACAAAGAACCTGATCGAACTGGCGGTAAACAGGGTCTCGAATGTCACTTCTTGCCAATCTGTTTTCTTTTCTTTATGTCATAGTCGTCAATGGAGCTGGTGGGTTGAGCTACCACCTATAAACATATAGAGAGGTGTAAGGTCGAGGTGAGGAGGTGTAACTTCAAATTGGAAAAGGATTAGGAAAGCATTGACGGGAGGAATAAAGGAAAGTACTGGGAAGGGTAAGGAAAAGGATATGGGCCTCTCTTCCTCACTCATCGAACGAAACACAGCAGTCTGCTATATCACGCCGGTCTTCTGGCGAGCTGGCACAATTCATGCCGAAGCGTGCAACGAAAATGTTAAAAAAACTGTCAAGTACGCGTCGGACTTGCGACACTTAAAGATCCCGTACAAATAAGCCAAAGAGAATATTTAAAAAAATCAGCCATCTAATTTCTGTCCATGGCAAACGTTGCATAACCTTGATTTGTTATGTTTATTTTGTTGCAGCAACACAAATACATACTCTCTGAAAATGTTAACTGTGTGACATACACAATCTGGTAACGGACGGACAGACAGCGACGTCTAATAAGGAGTCCCGTTTTTACCCTTTGGGTACGGAATTCTAAAAATGACTCTATTTATATCACACAGTGATATAAATCATTTTTTTTATATAAAACTTGACGATTGTGAATGTGGCATTTTGCCAAGATTTACGAGACGTTGTATCATCTAGATGCCACATCCAATTAAAATACATCGCTGAAGAAATGTGGCGGCAAGTTGAATTACTATGAAAACGTGTTCTGGTTTTATCGTCAGTCCGGTGAGATTTGTATACGGCGACACTCGTAACCAATAAAATGTTAATACTCTTACTTTTGTTATTACCTTATTTAATATGCATGGAAACTTCGAGAAGTTTAAAATCATTTTGGTTCATAATGTTGATAATGCTTTGGTTGGTTTAAATGGATTTTTTTTTATAGTAATTTAATTTTATAAGTATATGTTTTAATCACTCTTTCACGCAAAAACTACTGAATCGATTGCAATGAAATTTGGTACTCAGACAGCTGGACAACTGGAATAACATGTAGGCAACTTTTTATCCAAATGTTCCTACGGGACAGAGACTTACGCGGGTGAAACCGCGGGGCGCACCTAGTACTTTGTAAAGATAATACATTTTAAATAGTTACTCGCTAGTAATTATTAAAGCGACTGATGTCATAGCGGGCAGCTGAGCTGGTGGTTCGCTTGATGGTAAGCGATCACCACCGCCCATAAACATTCGCAAAGGTAGTACCTCCGTGAATGCGCTGCCCGCTTTTATGGGGTAAGGGAAAAGGAAAGGATTAACGACTGGAAAGAAGGAATGGACTGGAACGGGTGAGGAAAAGGAAACGGGCCTCCGGCTCCCCCACTCACCGTACGAAACTTAGTGGCATGCCACTATTTCACGCCGGTTTTCTGTGGGGGTGTGGTACTTCCTCGGTGCGAGCTGGCCCAATTCGTGCCGAAGCGTGCTCGACTCCCACAATATTAGTTAATTAAACTGTTACATTTTTACAGACTCGGGAATGGAACAAGATATTTTTTCAAAGAATTTCAAGTAAATTGTTGCGAAATTGTTGCATAGTTTCGCTCGGGTTTATTAAACTTGTTTTATGCGATAAAGGAGATAGTTTAGTCGACTTATACAGCGCTAAGTGTCCTCTAGTTCCATGAATGACGTTAATTAGGAATGTACTCAAATTACTCAGTAATTGGCCGAGGAATACATTTAAAAATTCTATTCTTTTAGTATTTTATCGTCCAAGATACATAAAGAATATACCTTTATCCATTGCAAATTTTTCCTGCACAATTTGTCCTTGATTGATTTTTCTCGTATTTTTTATGTACGAAAAAGTTATGTTATTTTCGTATGCTTTAATAAACTAATATTACAAACAAATAAAATTACAAACAAGCTGGTCACAATTGGCGACAAAGAGCCAACGACCGGGCTCAGTGGCGTGCCATGAGAGAGGCCTATGTCCAGCAGTGGACATCAAAGGGTTGATAATGATGATGATGATGACAAACAAGCCTCATTCAATAACAATAGGATAATATGGTACCTGCAAGACAGTACGTTATAGGGCGAATCAGAAAAATGTATAAATGCTCAGTGAAAAGTTGAAAACATTTCGAAACAAAAACAATTTTCGAAAATATCGTATGAATCTAAATCCAAAGAATTTTCACTTTTCCGATCAATTCAAGTAAAGAACATGACACAAAATATAAATCAAAAGAACAAACTTATACGATGACAATTTTAATTGCATTTGAAACGAGACAGAGTTTTCGTGCATGCCGCTTGTTCTACAGTAAAGTTTCCTAAAGTACCATAACTCAGCCACCCTATATAAAGTATTACTAATCGGAAAACTATTAATTCTCCTTGGATGAGTATCCTGTCATTGGGAACTAATACTGTTTGAGATTTATTGGAGTTTCGATGCGGGAGTTTGTAACTGCATCGGGAGCTACGTATGTTGAGATGCGATTTCTCATCTTGTGCTTCTGTTATGCAAATGATCTTTTTTTATTGTGTGTGTGTGTGTCTTTTGTATTTCAATGGCAGTTAATTTCTTGTTTATGCATGTTGAAAATAGAAGTTTATTTACTTTGTATGTGTTGTTACAACACGTATAGATTACGTATACTTCAGTACTTTTTTGTTATAAAATTATGCTTTTATTGTGTTAGAATCCTTTGTGAATTAATAGATTTTAGATCCTAATATAATCATCCCCATAAAAATGGAATGCTCATGACGACCATTTTTGAAGTTATATATAAAAGTAAATCCGATATATTTTTCATGGAAGTCAAATAGAGGTTTTTAAACAGGCCGTAAAATACCTTCGGTAGCACTGATGTTACCGATATTTATAATAAGAAATTAAAAAAATAATCATACTTTTACATGCGTAGATATTAATTCTTATTAAATTTTTCTCATACTTTCCTGCTTTCTAAACATCATCAATGACTTTAATTTTTTAATGTAAAGATGATAATGTTTAATGTAACATTACATTAATTCAATAGTAACAATTATCTCGAGACAAAACGGTTAGAGTAAACGAGAAACACATGATACCACAGTTTATTTGCTTCATATAGACGACAATACGGATTCAGAGTACGTACTGCCCCCATAAAGTCGCCTAGAATTGCCTGCCAGGGTATTGATGATAATTCCTGTTTATATCCAATAGCCAACAGGGCCGGAAGAGGAAGAATATTGTTAAGATGTTAATATAGCTAAGACTTATATTTTTCATAGCACGACATTTCATTGGAATAGTTTATTGACCATAATTAAACAAAAGAATGAAAATATATAAACCAACTATTGTCAGTATGTAAAATAATCCTCATGGCCATAAAAGTATAATATAATAGTACCTGGATGACCGAGCTTTGCTCGATATTTTTTTTTTTATTCGCAAAAAAATAGTATTATTATTCGCCAATAGATGTCAGGAATAGTCATAATAAATTGGAACTATTCAAACGCCTCCTATTTGTTAAAAAAGTAAGTTTAAGTCGATAAAACACGAATATGATATTTTATAAAAAAGATTCCTAGCTAGATCGATTTATCGCCCCCGAAACCCCCTATATAAAAATTTCACGAAAATCGTTTTAGCCGATTCCGAGATTCCAATTATATATATATACAAGAATTGCTCGTTTAAAGATATAAAATATATAATTTTCTTCTGTCAAAAATGATAAACCTATATGATATTTACGTACATAGTTTCATATTCTTACACTTGGATACCACATTTCAGTTCGCTAAACATTACAGATGCGTAGCAATTAATTCTCATTAATTAGACAGGGTATTTGATACTCATTTTGCGTGAACTAGATCACTGCTTCATATAATATTTAACGAAGCATAATTGGTGCTTATTATTCAGTTATTTTCTAAGATTATTCAACAAATAGTCGCGCAATTAGAAGACTTAAGACGAAGGATATAATTTTAAGAAAACACCTCATATATTTATGTGTACATTATTACATACAAGACTATTATAATCTATTTTATTATATTAAAATAATAATTATAAAATATTTTCTATTTATAAAATAATCTATATGAGACGACGAAATAAACTGTGTAATATTTCATCTATAAAACATTTGGACGTTGTGAGATTTTTAGCGACCATTCGTGCTGAAACGTGCTCGACTCTCGCATATATACATGTATATAATAGAAAGTAAATATAGTGTTATATTTTTATTTATCTCCGACATCTTCGAGACATAAATTCAAACGGTATTCACAAACCAATCAATTTTGCCAGGTGCTGCTAGCTTCTTAATGTTAAATAAACTCATATGAAATGGAATAACCCTATGTAAAGATCACATGACATTCAAATACCTTGTTTTTCTGTAACAATTCGGCTCTGTCTGACAAGAACATTATTTGTCTGATATACGAATTCCTCTAACAAGATCTGTTTGGTGCGGATCTTGTTTCTAAGCCAACTAAGTGATAGAATCAATATTTTTTCAATGGAGTTGTGTGAAATATCTTGTGTTAAATTGAGAAACACGCGCCTATACCGACTCCAAAAAACGGAGTAGGTTCTCAATTTGACTGCATTTTCTAGTGTGTTTCTTACCTCATAACTTTTCATTGGGTCAACCGATTGTGATGATTCTTTTTTTATTTGAAGGCTGATGCTTCCCGTGCGATCCTATTTGATTGGTCTAGCTCAGACAATTCTAAGGCGATTGGTTTTTATGTTAAAAATAATAACTATTGTAAGAAAATTTGAAAATGCTATATGCCTGTCCAAATGGATTGGGAACTTTACTGGATAAGGGATAAGGAAAGGATTGATAGAGGGAATAAAGCACAGGACGAAGAAGAATAAGCAAACGAATAACCTTTCATCCCTACTCACCAACTGAAATGCAGTAGTATTCTACTATTTACGCCGATCTTCTGTGGGGATGCGATACTTTCTCCTCGCCAATTCCCGCCGAAGCGTGCTCGACTCCCATACTAAATCATACCTATTTAGTTATTAATTCCTCACAGTTTCTGGTTAATAATTTCATTGTTCATTATTCTAAGCTAATGTTTGCAGCCCAAACAGAGATATACTTTAAATCGAATATTATCGACATAAGACATCCACAAATTTGAGGGTAAATTAAAAAAAATTTAGTTACTAGAGAAGAAGAAACGGGGACTGAGGAAAAAATAAATTCAAAATTAGAATCTTCGTAATTGCCGTGACCAAAGGTACAAGGAATACATAAAAGTGATCCGATGCAGGTAATTCGTTTTGATAAGTTCACATTAACGACGGTAGGCAATTTATCTAAGGGTAATTCGCGTAAAACGCTTATTGGCTGTCGTGGGCTACACGAAGATAAAATGATTTATATCCGAGCGGTAACTGTATCTATTACTTTTATTAAATCTGCGCACGTCAGCTAATCTTTTTTTTATACGAGACCTCGGGATATTTTTAGAAGTGACGATAAGTTATAATGAGTACAATGTAGGAATTAATAAAATGAGAAGATGCATTATAATTGTTGTCTCTTCGATTATAATAGAGAAATGTTTCGTATATCTCACTATTTAGGATTATAGCATACTTATAACATACTGGTTGTCCCGGTTTCACTCTGGCTGGACCGCGATAAAAAGCATTACGGGCATGTAACTTTCGAGTTAAAACATAACAGCAAACAGAAAAATAACACATTTATAACATTGCCTGGGATATTTTGATGCTGCTGTATTATAATATGTGGTTCAACATTCAGATCTAGTGGTCTGTGTAACGCGAAACCACACCGAGAACAATGTTGACTTAAAGGGCATAGAGTGCATAATATGTTTTTGATGATAATTATATAAATTTGTTTTCTATTCAACAAACCACATAACCATAAATCATTAATTCAAATACAAACGTAAAATTACAAAAATAAAATTAAGGTTGCTTCTTGACGTGTTTATGTATAGTTGAACAATCCAAGCGGAATAACTTTGAAATATACATCATTATAGAATCCAGACATTTCCGTGTTGTTAAGGTACCATTAGCGTGTACTTTTATGGAGGTTAATACAATGGCCTGTCGAAATGCCGTCACTAATGGTTGTCGCGGGCTCTTCTCCACAATTATGTTCTCGGCGAACCGCAGTGCAGTTGTATCCGTATTCAGCGAACTCGAGTTCGCTAAAGCTCGGAAATACGTAAATAATTACACCAGTTTTACATGTGAAATGGAAAATGTTAGCCAATTTTAATGAAAAATACCAACATGTTAAGTAAACCTAATTAAACTTTTATCTGCTTGAATAGTTGCAGTCTAATTATGTTAAACCTCTTTAAAAGACTAAACTAAACTTTATAAATGTTCAGGCTATGTTAGGGAGCGGTTAGAATCACGTTTCTACAACATTGATTTATTCTGCATGGCAATAAAGTATCAGAGGGATATTAGGATAAAACGCTATGTGTGTTTTATATGATATAACTATTTCGTTATTTCACTATTAGAATATACCTTCTTCGGTGAGTAAGATTTGATTTGAATACGCAATTGTGACGTAACTTGCAAGGCATTACATTAGTAGAGTCTAGGAATAGACCATGAAAAACCACTTTTTAAGACCGCAATTGAAATTTGCAAACAAGAAGCTTTGTGAAATGCTTGATAACTGTTTTTCGAATGCCTCTGAAAAGTTAATTGCTTTGTCCGCAAACTGCAAGCCTTTTGTGGATTTTTAGGGTTGTAACAAGTAACTGCATTACATTTTAAAAAATAAAAATTTTACTAGTAAAATGACTAATAAATTACTATGCTGTGCCCATATTATTTTTTTATGAAATATTGGGAGGAATAAGCAATGGCACATTCAAAACTAGATATAGTCCTTACTATGATCTATGGTCGATGGTATTTAAATAACTAATCCTTAACTAGTAGCATATCAATAAAATTGGTGAACATATGAAACGTTCGTTCATATTAATGCAGCAGTAAAACTTATTGTGACCCCAAGCCCTTATTACGTTGTCACCATAATATTGAAGCGATTGCTATGAAGAGTCTATTATAGATTTGAAGATTTAAAAAGAAAATTAAACCCATAGTGCAGTTTCCTGAATAACAAATATTGAAGATATAGATTTTGCTTTTTATAAGGCTATTTGTAATACACGAATAATGTTAGGATTACAATATAATTTCTATAATTTATTATATATGTATGAAGAATTAATGAAATTATGTTCACAATAAACTTCAAATACGTTTTGTATAAGAGATTAATTTCAATCGAACTATTTGAAAAGTTTTAAGTAAGCGTGGGCAGTAGATTATATTCACAAAACGTTGTAATTTTCAGCCCTAAATGCTAATCCTGGCTGAAATATTCATAGCGTGAAATGCCGATATACATTGATCAATACGCGAATAACCTCCACTCGGTTGTTTGGTGTCTAATGACGAAGCGGTTTTGGTTAAACTAACAGTATTTACTACTTCACTGTATAACATATCTGTTGTAGTTAAAACTATTTGTAATTGGAAACTGTTTTCTATAGTTATAAGTAATTGTAGCTAAATATCTTTGTTAAAATTATTGTTATTATTGAATATTTTTTTGCATAATTTCATTTAATTGTTGGGCCTTAATTTGAATAACTCATTTCATTTTTATGGACGAACAGCTACTTGTATATAAGCTGTTTAATTTATTGTTGTATATTATTCTGTCTATCTAGATTATAAACCACGAAAATAATATTTAACTCTTGTATTATAATTATGATATGCTGTATATATTAGTTCTGAATCAGTTTTTTTATAAAATGACATAAACCTATCCAATTTAGAAGTAATGATATTGAAAAATAAATAGTATTCTTGTCTTAACAATTTCATTTTTGATACAAGGAAAACATACAAAACATAACTTATGGTAAGCGTATAAACTGAATTTTTGAAATTTGGTTTTTGTTCCGGGTCACTCTGGCCCCTAGATTCTTACACTTGGTTAAGCGAAAAAGCCTATCTCTCAAGTGATACAGATCCGGGCGCACATTGATTTTCGTAAACCAATACATTTAATGTGAAAAATCCTTTCGTGAAAGACCCATGTCAATTGTACTCTCTTGTACACATTACGTATTGACGTTGTGGAATCTTTTTAGAATTCTATCACCTCATTTACCATAGCGAATTGATTATGTAATGTTTACTGTTTTATTTGAGTTATCATATATTCAAGGAAATATTATATATGGAATAGATTTATATTGTGTCCGAATTAAATGCTGGCATGATAAAAAATATTTGAATAGAAAACAATGATAGTACCTATGATATTAATAAATATCAAAATTTTCCTCTGTAATAGCCGGAATGTTGCTGTTCATCAGCGATCCTTAGAATGCTTATATTAAAAAGGATTTTTCATACTCAGCAGTCCTTCACTACATTTTTTAACCGATGTTCTCGGATGTATTATTATTGCATATTTTATATTGGTTACTGTTACGCGATAAATCCGTGCGCTTTCACCCGATTGGCACTTCTTTTTATTTTATAGTTAACTTGCTGCGCTGCGTTTTACCCGTGTAAATCCGTAGCCCGTAGGAATATCGGGATAAAAAGTTGCCTATGTGTTATTCCAGTTGTCCAGCTGTCTACGTACCATTTCATTGCAATCGGTTCAGTAGTTTTTGCAGAAAGAGCAGATTTATAATATTAAGTAGGATTATTTCCATTAACTCCAGAGGCGTAAGTAACCTATTATTAAAATATTCGTATGTACTGGACTGGTTTAATTTAGGGATAATATAGATAACCTTTAATGAAAATTTACTTGAAATAGTTTTCGTTCAGCAACAATATTATTGAGATTTCGCAACTATTCCATTTCATGTTACACTGTATTGGGGTTTTAATTATCCCAAGTCTCGAAGACAGGTATTTCCAATAATTTAGTAATTAAATTACATTTGATATGAAGCAGAAATTTAGTAGTAAATAATATTCTTCCTAATATTCTTCGAGTTGTCATGAAAACAAATCTCGTTATGTAATCTTTATTAGTAGATGAAAATAGATTCAGCGATGTATGAGTAAATTTGAACAGACAGATAATATTATTTTTACATAATATTATTGGCATACCTAATATGAGATACATTCACAAACGTCTTCCTTATAGCCATAATGTTTAATAAAAATGCAAATGTGAGGGTATTTTGAATTTAATGCTTTCATTTGTCTATTGATAAGACATCAAGGTGTTGTATAAATAAAAGTTTTAAAATTATTCGTAAGGACGACTTAATTCATTTAAATATATTACATTATTTATTACAATGTAACGTTAGGAGTCTTGAAAATTGGTGCCACCTCAGCAATAGAATTTCTTGTACTATTTCGGTTTCATGTAGCTAAACGCACCCCTAAATAAAAAATTCTCATTTATAATGCGTTACAATGCTATAAAACTAAATATACACGAATATCAACAAAATCTAAAAGTATACATTCACCTCAATCTCTACACATAAAGGTCATACACGAGGCTTTGAGTCATTTAATAACATTCAACGGGCTTCAGTCAGATTAACTTCAGTTTAAGCTACTATGATAATTGTGAGGAAGTTGAACAAGAAACGTTCCAGATAACTAGCAACAACTATTGACAGCCTGCAGCGTGTTACGTCAGCGGGCACGAGGCGGTTACCACGCGGGGATGACGCGGGGACGACGCGGGGACGACGCGGGATAGACGCGGAAAAGGGGCGGGGACGTAACTGTCAAACAATGTTAGCTCGTTTAATCCGCCGCAGAAACTTTCGGACGGCGTGTCAAGTTGAATTTTTGTTTTCTATTGAGAAATTGTGGTTTTTAGATGCCCTATTTGTTTCGACATGACCAACATCTCTAAATAATTAATGTTGTTGCTCAAGCTATGAAATTTATTATATCAACGTATGTTTTTAAGCGCATGTATGCTATTTAATAAATGTGTGTCATACGACTCACAGGTAAATGAGTTTTTAATAGCCTATGGCTTTTAATATCATAAATTAACAATACACATGCATTCATTTATGGACCTTGAATGAATAGCAACCATAATACTCACAAACAATACTCAAATATTAATAATTGAAGTGAATTCTATATATTAATCCAGTTGATCAAGAGAATTTGGTCCGGCTAATAAATGATCTGTTGCCATGGCAACTCCTGACCCTATATGAATATTTTCTACAAATATTATTATCCTTTTTAATCCCCCACGCAAAAAGAAGGGTGTTATATAAGATTGACGTTACTGTCTGTGGCTAGCAGCACCCATACACATTAAGCGATTTCTATTCAGTTTTTTGTAGTTCTTTAAAGTTACTTATATGTGACTGTTCTTAGACATGTTGATGAGCCATTTGATCTAGTTAATGACGGAATCTGATTAACTTCCTCTATATAGATAACAACTAAGAGAAGGAAATAGGCCTCCGGCTCCCCCACTCACCGTACGAAACACAATAGCAAGCTATTATTTCACGCCGGTTTTCTGTGGGGGTGTGGTACCACACCCCCTAAGACTTGGGCTAGCTCGCTCGAGCGCAATTCGTGCCGAAGCATGCTCGACTCCCACATTAAAAAACATGTCGAACAATTTTGCCGAATTTTCAGCTGGATTGGAGTAATCGATTGTATTTTTTGGTGTTCCTAAGTCAGTAGGACTTCTCAATACTCTTTAATGCATATACACTAGTCCGATAACAAAGCATATATAAAGTTGCTATTAAATGTAGGACTCGATAAGGACACGACCAATTGACATTACAAACGTTATATAAATCTTACTGTAAGGTATGTTTATTATGTTTGCACCTCTGTTTTATTAAAATGTACGTAATAATGAACTACTTACAGAAGTCATACTAACCAAGATTTCATAAGCCACAAAAGCAAAAACATTTTCGCATCTCAATTCTCGGAACAATAAAATTTATTACACTAATAAGAACTACGTAGTACGTACTCAGCATAAAGCCTGTCTAATTGTTTGAAAGCATTTAGAGACCTTGGCCATTAGTTAATAGCCTAAAGCTATCCCTGCTTAATGGTATTGCAGACCGAAATTATTGATAAAAATTATTTGATTTATATTTTTAACCGAATGTATAATTTGAGAGTGATCATCATGTCACATTGTTTGTCCACGATGGACTCCTAAACTGCTCAACCGATTTTAGTAAAATCTGTACACCATGTGTAGTTTGATCCAACTTAAAAGATCTTCACTCTATATCATTTAAATTACGATAAATCATTACTATATACATAACACTAGTAGTGATATATTACAGGTATTAAGTACTTAATGTGTTAAAATATATTTAATATGTTTTAGCTGTAACAGACAATATATTTTTTTCAATTGCCGATAGAGAAAATGAAGAAAGAACAAGAAATATATGTAATTTTAAAAGCACCTTTGTAATATTTGGAATTTCTAACGTTGTGATTTCAGAGCGGTTCGTTTGTGAAATACTTTTATGACTGTTTGGCACACAGATGAAATTTAATTTATTCAGAAAGATGATATTTGTAATGATCATTGTATCATTGAGTTTTTTTTATTTTATTTATTCCACATATACATTATCAAACTTGCTTACGTATTAATTGACATAATTCGTGTCATAATTTTATTTTGTACTAGTGTTCCACACCGGCTTCAATCGTGGTACGTATATAAGTTTATTATGGTGAATTAATTTGTGTAATCAGTTTTGTGTATAAACTACACACATACATATTCATAATATAGGTTTAGATTATAGTAAATGTGAGTTGTATTTATATATATATATATTGGTAGGTTTAAAACATTATAATCGTAAATTACAGAGTAGATAAGTTATAATAAACGACAACAAGTTTCAAATAAATTCCAATGATTCCATGCGTGAAACCTCAACCAATCACACTAATATTATAAGTGAGAAGTTTGTTTGTTTGTTTGGATGTGAGTCCGTGAGTCACGCTGAAACTACTTAACATGTTTTGATGGAGTTTGGTATACAAACAGAGTTTGAGATGACACCCAAGTGTAAGGATACTTTTTACCCCGATTTTAAGCTCTTCTGGGATAAAGTAGGAATCTTGATATCCGGGCGGAGCCGGGTCGTGCGTCTCGTAAAATCATAAAACTGTTACTACGTATTCAGATATGTCTCTAGGAAAGAACCCAAACAATGGAAACATAGGGAAATAAAGACTATATGTGTCAGGTTTTCAGACGTCCTCCTGAAGCGATCCAGGCTATTGTCCTTCATTCTGGGCGTGAACAAGATGGGAACTCAGAAATGAAATCACGTTTTTTTATGTCATAGCGGGAAACTGAGCTGGTGGTTCGCCTGATGGTAAGCGATCACCACCGCCCATAAACATTCGCAAAGGTAGTACCTCTGCGAATGCGCTGTCCGCTTTTATGGGGTAAGGGAAAAGGAAAGGATTAACGACTGGAAAGAAGGAATGGACTAGGGTGGGTGAGGAAAAGGAAACGGGCCTCCGGCTCCCCCACTCACCGTACGAAACACAGTGGCATGCCACTATTTCACGCCGGTTTTCTGTGGGGGTGTGATACTTCCCCGGTGCGAGCTGGCCCAATTCGTGCTGAAGCGTGCTCGACTCCCACAATGAATTGTAATGTTCAAGGTATACTTTAACAATTACATCACAATTTAAATCAAGATACAACACAGAATTTAAGGTTAAAGCGGATTTAGAGCCAATAGTTAAGAACACGTCCGTCGGGTGGCCGCTGTCAAATAAAATACAGCAAGCCGCCTCCGCAAAGACGTTGCGAACTACTCCATTCGGGGTTACCCGCTCTTTACTTAATTTCGCACTAATTATTTTTTTAAATAATGAAAAAATAATAAAATAATGAAAATTAACATCAACAATACTCGCAAAAATTTGCAACAAAGCAGTTATATTACATTAAATTATTCTTACAACTTATTACCTCAATCAAATAGCGTTATTTAATCTTAAAATAATCCACGCGCCGATCCAATTATATTTAATACATACTCGAATCTCATTATAATAGGTGGAACGGTTTCCATAAACGCTTAAGTACCTATTCGAAGAAATGGTAAAACCTTTTCACTTTAATCGTATGTATATAAGCTGTTCACAAGAGACGCGACACATAACAGGTGCTTGAAGACTTTTATGTTGGAAAATATGAAAGTCAATGCATACTTGCTACAAAGAAGCAATCACCTTTTGTTGTAAATAAAAGAAGCGCTAGTTAAATTCAATAGCGATACGGTGTTTACTATTTGTCGTTGTTTATAAAACTAGAAATTGTTTGAACTCCATCAAACTCGGAACATAAAATGGTTCATACTGTTATTAAACACATTTAAATTTATGATACTTATACAAAAGCTGAATTTAGGCATATTGTTATTTTATTAAAAACACGCAGTACACGAAAAAACTGTTAATGAATGATAAAGCTGAGTTTGTTCAAAAAGTTTTTGTATAAGTCGCTGATACTCAATAAGTTTTTATTCTGACTTTCTACATCGACGTCAAACCGCAGGCATACATAATAATAATCAGTACTCCACTCATTTTGTTTAAAGAAGACGTATAGACAGATTAATTATGCTAGTAACAAGGAATGAGGCACGGGTGGAGCCCGAGTTGTACACGCCACATTATTAGCAGCTCGGGACACCATATAGGGGCTGTCACGAGCATGGCTTAATGTATTTTTATTACGTGCATATAATAAAAGGAAATTTTATGTAATTACGTTGTAGGTACACACTGCTTGTGCTGTGAGAGAATAAATCGTCATTTCGTGTTAACAAGTATCTGTGTTTTCATTATTACTATATTATTGTCTATCTTAATATATATAAATCTCGTGTCACAATGTTTGTTCTCAATAAAAATATATAATAAACCACTTAACCGACTATATCAAAATTCGCACACCATATGCATTCGATCCAACTTGAGAGATAGGATAGTTTAAATAATTTTAATTACGATAAATGTTAACCCGGGCGGAGCCGGGGCGTGCAGCTAGTGACTTATAAAGTTGTGACAACGGTGCCGTATTCATGACGTTTTCTGTTACTACAATGTCAAAGCACGTTGTCCTACCGTACATTTCTCTTTATGTCAAACCGAAGTTTCACACAAACGCATTGTTATCGGATTTCGTCCTTTCGTCCCATTTCCACCGCAATACATTCAAAGAACAACATTTGAATGAAAAATCATGTTTGGAACCGATATGTTGCGAGCATCACAAAGTTATCAAACAATTATGTTTGTGCAATTTTTTTTATCTGTTTCAAAATAAACTTTGTTAACAATTTAGTGAATAGATTATTTTGTGTACATGTTACAGTAAAAACCCGTCACCCGTTAAAACGCGTCTTCTGTAATTAGAACTAGCTATATCTAATTAATGCCAAACGAAAAACCGGATAATCTACACTACTATTAAGTAGATTTAGATATCTACATGACAGTACATTGTTATCAAGTGATGATATTATTTAAATCCGACAACATAGACAAATAAATGCAGTAATATTTTCGAATCGCCTATATATATATATATATATATATATATATATATATATATATATATATATATATATATATATATATATATATATATATATATATATATATATATATATATATATATATATACCATTTCTATGATAAATTATACTCCGAACAAAAAGTACCTCGGAATTAACAAAATTTAATGCAAAGACAACCATTGCTACTAAAATGTATCCAATTGAAATATTTCAAAGAATTTGAAGCGCGTTAAGGCGTGATAGTATACATATTTAGCCCTGTATCTCCAAAACTGTTAAACCAATTTCCAATTTCCAAAATGTTGATGACATTTACACTTACACCTAAATTGGATCATAGCTAACACAACAATTTACATCGACAAACAAACATCCATATACTTTTTTTTTGTTTAGAAGCTGTAATAAACCAGCAAAAACTGTTAAATTCTTACCATATCACAAACATACACGTTAAATTGTCAACTTCATTTTGAAGCCGTTTAATAAAACATCACATTATCCGATCATCCTATTTCTCACCAATAAAATATGGTAACACACTAAGCCTCCAGCACAGCCCCATTTGACTTTAGTTTGATTGAAATCCTAAGCAAAGTAAATCTTTCACACGAGCTATCGATTTAGCTAGATGTATGTAGCAATATTCGAGCGAAATGAGCCTTTCATCTCAGCTGATGTAGTCATTTGAGGAAACCGCGCTGAAATGAAGTGTAGGATCTTGACAAATGTGTGAGTGTAATATCATTCAATTAAATATATTAAGCTTACATTCTGTGGATTATTAATTATCGAATTTAATTTAAACCCAACAGGCTTAAATTAAATGTGTATTGGAATCCTCTGTTCCCTTCCAAACAACGCAGATGTATGTTGGTTATCACTTACTGTGGTTTGAAGTTATAATGTCTTAAATCTTAAAAAATAATTTTATAAAAATTTATAAAGCTTAATATACTTCTATTCATACACATAAAATCATTAATAGGAAATCAATAGTTTTTTACACAATTAACACGATCATTTTTTAAAGGTATCCTATTGAACTAGACCATATTTAAATAGGACGACATGAGATGCTTTCAAATAGAAAAAATAATCTTACATCCGGTTCAGACAGTAATTACTTATGAGGTAACAAACATAAAAATGAGTCAAATTCACTGATTCACTACCCACCCCGGGGATGAATCAGCAATCGTCCTTTTCAAAAGAAATTCCTTTGAGCGCTCCACGTACTATATATGGACCCAACTGCCAAACGGTACTTACTAATCATTGTGATTGGGATCTCATAAGAAAAGAGATTATTCTCATTTATCCATGATAATTATATTACCACTATTATATTATATTACACTATTGATACCTTTTTTTGAGTGGTAATGGTTTATGTCGGACTAGCTGCGCCCCGCGGTTTCACCCGCGTAAGTCTGTATCCCGTAGAAATATTGGGATAAAAAGTTGCCTAAGTGTTATTTCAGTTATCCAGCTATTTACATACCAAATTTAATTGCAATCGGTTTAATAGTTTTTGCATGAAAGAGCATCAAAAACACACACATCCTTACAAACTTTTGCATTTATAATATTAGTAGGATTCCTACTATGTTCCGTCAGAGTGAAAGGGCCACGGATGCTGGCTAGTACACTCTTAACACCCTGATTACTTACCATCAAGTGACACATCTGCTCCGTTGCCTCCTTGCCCATAAAAAACAAGATATAACGAAAAGGAAAAACTTCTACACCATAAATGAAACGTTAACATGTTGTGCATCGCACACAACATTATAAAACTTGAATGGGACAAGAATACATAATAAATACTTTTTCATTTAGACCTCTTTGTGCGGGTCAAACACGGACTACGATATATGGGAACATTAGGAAAAACAATGCTCTATTGTACTCGGTTTTCTTTGTAAAACACGATTGCTTGAACTTATTAAATACATCTGCGTCGGACATTTTTAACGCTTATTTCTTACGCTCTTAAATCCTTGTTGTGACTGTATTTATTTTGAAATGTTGAAGATTTTATCATATGGAGAGTTTCATCATGCAAACATTAATTTATTTTCATAAAAGTGAATCACCGAATGCGTTGCAAGCGCAAAACTCGAGTTCATATAGAGGGAAAAGATATATCTCGGGTAAAGCCTTGGTAAGCCACTAGTATTATAATTATGAATATTATATAATGTAATATGAATTATGATCATATTCCCGCTCGCCTAACGTTCGATAGATATAGCTTAAAGATATTTCAGTTATAACTATTTATTACTTCATACGAAGTTTCAATACGCAGGAATACCACACAACCGCGTCCTTTGCAAGAAAGTTTCTCATCAACAGTGCTGGGACCACGTGTCACGCCTCAAAGCGTTATTGACGTCAACTGCAATATCTGCGTTTGGCGTAAGTTAAATCATGTACAGCTTTAAATAAAATATTTTCTGCTTCTGAATCCTTCCTTCTAATATTATTAATGCGAAAGTTTGTAAGGATGTGTGTGTGTTTGTTGCTCTTTCACGCAAAAACTACTGAACCGATTGCAATGATATTTGGTACGTAGACAGCTGGACAACTAGAATAACATAAAGGCTACATTTTATCCCGATATTATTACGGGATACGGAGTTACGCGGGTGAAGCTAGTATTTCATAAAAATGATGAATATCCCTAATCTTGGATTAACTAATTGAAATTTGTACATGATTTTCTCCGGTGGTCCATATATATACCTATTTTATGCTTATTAGTGAAGGAGACGAAGCATAAGGTTTCTGATATAGAAAATCTAATAAAAGTGTTTTTCGTACGCGAAGTATAAACGTGTTGCTATTATGGCATAAATAAAAATAACTCCTCCCATATAACATTATAGCTTATCATAAACATAGACAGAAGCGAAGTGCATTATTTTAAATTTAATACAAAAAATGCTTATTTGGCCTGTGGAGTTATAGATACCCTCCTTTTTAAACACTAATTTATATTTTAATCTACTATATAAAAATAAGTCGCGTTTTCCTTCCTGACGCTATAACTCCAGAACGCACGAACCGATTTCCACGGTTTTGCATTCGTTGGAAAGGTCTCGGGCGCCGTGAGGTTTATGGCAAAGAAAATTCAGGAAAAAATTCTGCAGAAAAGCGGGAAAGTCATTTTTCACATACAACCACCTGGTGGCGAAACGGAGTTCGCCGGGTTTGCTAGTATGCTATAAATATGCTATAGCTATAGGATATGGATATGAAAATAATCAGTGTTAGCATGGTGTCTGAAGATCAAGAAATGCAAAATTTGTACTCTTGTTAACTTAAAGGAGTGAGGACATATTTGGTTCTCTATTAATAACAGAAAATATCCTTTATCAATGAAATTCGTTCGAGTTTTATTAAACCAGCTTATCAGTTTTATGTCCTTCCTGGGATATTTATAACCAACATAAGAAACGGGAAGTTATAACGGAATGAATTATTGTCCCGGTTTATCATTTGCATGTTGTTTTATAGCGTATGTATAAATCTTTTATAACCCAATACTGTTTAGCACTGTATATTATTTTAATTATTTTGCATAATGCTTTTTATGATGAGTATAGATGTTTGAATGAATCTTTTCTTCAACAATAATATAATAGTTTAAAAAAACTATAAAACACGCTTTAACAAAAATCATATTTTGCAAATTAAAAAATGGATTAATTTTATCAAATTAGTGTATTGTCATCGGTCCTCAATAAATCTACAAAGTTTGAACGAAATCTGGCCGTTTAAAGTGGGTCAAAATCGCGCCCAAAGAAGTCGGTTTCAAACAAACATACAGGTGAAGCTAATAAAAAGCGTGTAAAAATAGGCCATCGACGGTCCTATCACGTCTTCGTTTTGTGTTTTCTGATGTTTTGAACTTCAATTCAACTTTAAAAGAATATGTACATTAGCACAATAAGTGCCTAGCTATGCTTACCATTAAGGTTGTTTGCTTTATATAATAATTATAATATTATGTTATGACGATTGAAAAGCACTTCTAGGAGCAGTGTAATGGAATAAATAAATGTTTAAGTTTGGAACTTTGGAATTGGAACTTAAATATTATTGTTATAAAATTGTGAAATAAAAAAAACTGTTGTGAAATTGGCTTCACCGTACATGACGATAACTTAACAATCTATGAAGTTTATCTTGAAACTTGCTAGTAATATTAAAGAAGCTTGCATGCTTAAAACAACGAACGTCTAAAGTTATCCTGAATAGCAAACTATTATTTAATTATTTCTAATTTATTTGTTTAAAAGAATATAGATCTGATAAATAGGTATTTCGTAAAATTTACAATCTGTTATATATAATAAATGACTTTGCTCAGTTATATCACAGATAACAATACAATACGTTATATCGAAGATCGTTGTAATTAGGTACAAGCAAGGGAGGCCTTGTTTATGTTTCTATAAATAGGAATCAGTTGAACGTTATGCAATTGTTTTCAACAAAACTGTATAAATCTGAACAATACTTAGCATAATTAAGTCCATTTTGGAGTAAGGAAACTTGCCAACTGCACTAAAGTTAAGTAGGCCACTTTCATGACTTTTATCCCTAAGAAATTACAATGTTTAGTTGATATTACATTCATAGCTGGAACTGGTTTTGTATTCAAGATTACTTTATGACATTTAATGACTTTTAACTGATAGAAATTGATAGAGAATGTGTATCGGATAGTTTGATAATCGTAAAATTCATACGTATTACAAATTGCTATTTTAATATTTTTCCACTCTTAAATTTACTTCTAGAAATATGCTGAAGTAGTGAAGTTTATTTAGTAATAAATAAACGTTGGTTGTTATGTTAAAATTTTGCTTTAACTTTTAAGTAGAATTCGTTTATATTCTGGAAAAAACTAATTTCGCAACTTGTGCAAATTGTGAAAATTCTTTAACGGGAAATCGGAATAAGGAACTTACACATTTTTATTCGCTTCTTTGAGAATATATATTTCAAGGAAGTTACTTAACGAATTATTATTTTTAAAACAGCCAGGTTCAATTTACATACAATTTGTTCTATATTAACTGAAGGCTCTGTGTAATGTTTTTATATTCTTCGAAATACATTTTATTAAGGTAGTCGAGAACGCTTCAAGTCGAATGGGGGAAGCTCACACCGGTGAAAATTGGCGTTAAATAACAGCATGCGAATGCTACTATATTTTGTGCGATGAGTGAGGGAGCCAGTATCCTTATCCTCATTTATCCCAGTTTATTCCTAGATTCCTGTCGTTAATCTTCACATAACGATTAGAACTGGACAATGCATTAACAGAAGCCCTACCTGTGCAAATGTTCATGGGCGGTAGTGATCGCTTTTCATCAGGCGAACCACCAGCTCTGTTGCCAGCAATTGTTGCCTGCCAAATAAGTGAATGAGTTCCATTTTTCAATAAATAAAGGAAACCACGGTCAGGAAAAGTTTTGTATTTTATTACATGATTAGAGCTAAAATTTGGTTTCAGTATAAAATGACCGTTACATTCATTATTAATGTCGGTATTTAATCAAGTTCTCCAAGAAAATGACTTTCAGAAACAGATGATGTGCTGTTTTTTAGAGCGAAAAATATGAATTTAATATTAGCGCTCTTCTTTCAAACTTCGTTTGGTAAATTTCTAGCAAACTTTAGTTTTCAGCCTATATCATTTTACGAGAAGCGGTAAAGCGAGTATAACAAACTCGAAGAAACTTTTATGTGTCAGCTTGATCAACTATGTAATATCATTTGGGTCACTTTATAAATCTTTTTGGTGTAGATGTTATATCCGTACCTTGGATTTAGTAATGGGCTTTGGCAAAATTGGTGTTGATCAGGGTGATCTTTTGTTTCAACGCTAATGGACGTTGTTCGAAGACACCAAAATTGTTTTTTTTTTTTAGTTAAATAGCACAAGGTCTTTCTACTTTTATACATTAATATTTAAAAAAAAAACGAATAACATTTCTGAGTACCTAAATTATGAAATTGTTGCTATATAATTTGAATTAGCCTTTGCACATAATATTTTATCACATTTGATATATTTCCATATTGTATTCTGTAAAACAAATTGCTTTTATAATTGCGTTATATATAAGTTTATATACACGTTATAACGTACAGAACAAATACATGCCTTGTTACGCTAGAATCTAATAAATGTTAACGCTTGAAACGCTGTTAACGTGACGTCATATCACATCGCGGCCGATTGGACGCATCTTGTCGCATCCTTAGTCATGTGACGTATAATCAAATTAAAACCATTTTTAGATTTTCAATCGATTACATATTTCATATAATCCATGGTAGAGATTTAAACAATTATATTCCAGTACCTAATTTATTATAATTGAGTAATTGGCTAAATAATTAGTTATTGAAGAAAAGGAATTTAATGTTTCTGTGGTCCCCAGTGGACACTGCGATCTACATTAAGTATGTATCTATCAGATTTTGACACGTATTAAATATTCTGGCATACAGACCCCTTTTGTATTTTAAAATTCTATCATGAAAAGAAACATTGCGCCAAGTAAAATACAAACTGCATTTTTCTTAAACATTGAAAATAATGCTTTAATATAATTATAAGCCCTCTAAACGTACTTTGTCACTATCCAGTAAAATTTCCCTACCATCGAATTCAGTACCTTCCAAATGTACAGACATGAAAAGCCATCATCACATAAATACCCAACCGGCCACTTCGTAATACAAATATAAAAGTTTTTACTGTTCCCATACTCAAACCGTCACAACAGTCACCCTGCGCGTACTGAGTTCGCGTACATCACAGCTGCCGAGTGCCTTCCCTACCGTTCCGTTCAGTACTACGCAGCCTCTCGTACGGTCAGCAGGACCTATAACCCGGCCCTTTACAAGACTCATTTCGCGAGTGTGGAGTGCAGTGGAGACGGTGTTAAAATTAAAGCATTTAATTTAGCCGCTTTTTACAGTGAACTGTGAAACTGTGGTAATTTATCGCTTCTGAATGTTTATATTTTAAAGTACAATGTAAGTATTTATGGTTAGTTTTCTTGTTAATTTTATGTTAATGCGTCTTATCATATATATTATATGTTAATTTATTGATATTTAAAAGTAAAGAAATTAATTCAGTGATAATAGTACCTTAAATAAGATTAAATTGTATGTGTATATTAAGTATAGTATAATATTTAATGTACCAAATGAATAAAAGAATACAAATTTTAATTGAGGCACATAAAACAAACAATTTAGCAATAACTACAATAGTACTAGCAATTAATATCTAATGAAAATTTAAATGAGAAGAATATCAAACGAACATATTATATATTCATTCCAAAAATCAATAAACAAGCTCATCATAAGTAAGATAATATTATGTTGGTAAAATATGATTACATTTTCTATGAAAAATATGGCGATGATTATTTAATTTTTTGATATTATTATTATTCATTTAAATAAATAATGAAACCTGTAATGAGGAGATAAAAAAAATACGTGAAAAAAAATATTATTTAAAATAAGAATCAATTCATTCCTTGTTCCCTTAACTTCTTTATGTCATAAAACAACTCTGATACATGTAATAATTTAATTTAAACGGGAATTGTTTCCTTCTCCATTCTGAACTAAATAATATAAGATTGATTAATTTTTAATCAAATAATTTATCTAAAACAATATTGAGTAGGACACCTACATTAGAGAAAACAATCAAAGGCAAGTTATATGCGACGACATCAGATGCACTTTAGCGCACGGCATTTATATTAAAATATTTAGCGACAGTTGAATATCTTATCCACTACCATAAAATTGAATCAGTTATCCAACGATATATACATATTAGGCTCTTATTCCAACAATAGTATACATATATTAGGCTTTTATAATATGGTTGGATACTTGTATCACGGTATGTTAAACTTAATTAAAAATATAGCAAACATATAGTATGAACAGATTTATTATTACACTAGCTGACCCGGCAACTGCTGTTCTGCCTTACTCTTATAATTTAGGGGTATAAACAGTAGTTCTTCACAATTTAATGGTATTACACATCTAAACCTTCCTCTTCTTTATTGAACTCTATTAAAAAAACACCCATCAACATCTGCTGAGAAATTTAGATCTAAGCATACAGACAGAAAGCGACTTTGTTTTATGTCTACCACTAGCTTTTGCCCGCGGCTTTGCACGCGCAAAGCAGTTTAATATATGTTATTATACATAAAAACCTTCGTCATGAATTACTCTATCTATTAAAAAAAAACGATGAATATCCGTTGCGTAATTTTAAGGGAATAGATAGAGAAAGCGACTTTGTTTTATAGTGATTCACAGAGTTTTATAGATTAGTTTAAATTTTATGTGCTTAAGAAGGATTCTAATCTAGAGATGAAGTGATTATGCATATTATTTCACATGTAGGTATATAAATCAGAACTACGCAATTATCTAAGCCGTTCATCTGATTTTAGCCGATTTCATAAAAAGGAGTTACTCAATTCGACTGCATTTTTTGCCTTTTCAGATCAATACTTTTTACTGGGTGAACCGGTTTTGATGATTCGTTTTTATTTGAACGCTGGTGCCTCCCGTGTGTCCCATTTAAATTTGTTCTTGTTCTGACAATTTGCAGGTGTATTAATTATTTATTTATTTTGTTATAAATTTTACAATGCAAATGTGAACAATAAATATCCACTTTTACGTGTTGCGAAATATAATTATCTATTTATTCTTTAGAATAATCTTTAGATTAAAAAAAACTTTCTCGAGTCATTTTAGTTCCTGGCTATAAATAAATAATGTATCCATTAGGATAAAAATCAGTGGTGAGTCAGTGGTGAGAACCTCGGAGTTCAAAATCGATAAGTCGTTGTACGAGACCGGGCGAGCGTACAGGAAATAAATTGGTTATTCAATTTATCTGCACATGTGGATACCATCACCGCTGCGTAAAAATGTTGAAGGAAAACATCGTGAGGAAACCGGTATGTCCAAGAATCAAAAGTTCGTCGACATGTGACATCTGCCAACCCGCACTTGGCCAGCGTGGTGGATTATGGCCCTGAACCCTCATAGGCTTGTGTCCCAGCAGTGGGAACGTATATGGGCTGATGATGATGATGATGTATCCATTCAATTAATTGGTTTTGGTAAATGAAGTTTCAGTTGCAGTATCTTAAAATATATCATCTTTTAGTGGTTCGTCTTAACTTCTTATCTTTAAACGCTTAATATAACAGCAAGTAGATACAATACGCCTAGTATAATTGGAATATCTATATTAATAATTTCATGAATATATTTTATAATTGTTTGTTTGAACGCGCCAATCACAATTATAAAAAATATTTTATTAAAAGCGAAGTCCCGCGATTACTGACAGATTTTCTTCAACGGACAAGTACGTGATCAGCCTTCTGTGTGCTGCCAGACAGAGAGATTATTTTTCTTAGTCTCCACCGAGAATAGAACCAATACCCCTCGGATTTACCACTCAACTACTGTACCAAGGAGACGGTCGTGATTTACATAAGATTATGATCATTATACTAATAAGTAATGAACAGTGATTTTTGGTGTGCCATATTAAATGTGGCTAAATTATTTTAGAGCAACTGAAAACTTGTAGTAACTAAGTTTACTATAACTTTATATTCAAATAAAATAACATACATTATGATATATCATAGGAATCCGAATCGAATACATTTTAAAATATAGGACTTCGAATATGTGAAATATCGTCGTAAAAGTTTAATAATGTAGTCACACATTGACCTATTTCTGAAATTTATTGCCATTGAACGGTTGTTTGAATATTTCAAAGGCACTGCTAATACATAAG
>NC_052105.1:2855588-2964301 GCF_012273895.1 Zerene cesonia | reverse complement strand
TGAAATAACACATAGGCACTTTTTATACCGATATTCCTACGGGATACGGTTACGCAGCACGCTTACGCGGTTTCAAGCTAGTAATAACTGAATAATGGATCAAATAAAATCTTTGTCTATGTGACTTACCACGAATTGAAATCGAATACCTATTCGCTTTCCACAGACCTCACCTCACTTAACATTAGCATTTTCTTTAATTTAATAGTGGGCACGTGAACTGATGGTAAGCGATCACCACCTCCCATAAACATTCGCAGAGGATCCAACCATCCGTCTCCAAGTCACCAAGCTGTATCTAATGAAATGTGATAGATGAGATAGATAGTTGAAATTATTATTATTATATATAGATAATTTATTTTTATTGCAATAGCAAAATGTCGATATTAAGTACCGGTTGGTAAAATTCGATATATAACAATTTTTTTTTTTGCAATTTGCTCTTTAGCTCAATCGTGTCATCCTATATCTTCACAATCTCTTCTCTATGGGTACCAAATGGTATGTAATACAGGACAAAAATGGACTAGTAATACAAGAGGTATAACGATATGAAAAATTTAAAATCCAAGTTTGCTGCGATCACAAGATGGGGTTGGGGCAATTTGCTTGTTGTGATAAATTTTCGTCTATCTTTAATTACAACATAACATAGTTACCCTATCGCAATCTAGATTTCTTTTGATAATTAAAAATGGTATAAATGCAAGAATAACACGTACCTTCACTACTGCAGGTAAATTTAATATTGCTCACATCGTACGGACTTTAGCAGCACTCGACCTTTCAAAAGAGGTCAGTTAAACATATGTCTTTTTGGTTACTTTTTAACATGTTTAATATTTTTGCGTGAAACGCTGGCTTTCTGGATTTTAGCCTGTAATTTAATACAGTCAATGTATTATGTAGGTGGTTTTTAATTAATGCTAACAATCATAGAAAATTTATTACATTGTAAGATATGTATTTCAAGATTCATCATTATCATCATCATGATAAGCTCATATTTGTTTCCACTGCAGGTCCTTGTCTTGATTGAGAGTTCAGACCATAATAATCAATCACGCTGGCAAAGAGCGGGTTGGCAGATGTCACCAACAGTAAACAATAAACAATAATTATATTTTCCATAACATTACAAAACATATTGAGAACTTATATATTGATCACAAACTATTGTCCCACATATCATCGAAATTTTAATTCCTGGACATAATGGTTTCCACCCGAGGTTTTAGTTCGCCCTTTCAAACAGTCCTGGTTAATATGACATGCAGGTTAATTAAAATATCAATTAGATGCACGCTCACCTGGTCTTGAACGCAGGACTGTTCAATTGAATTACGGTCCTCAACACTGGCCACCACTCCTAGTAATTGAAATACTGGGTAGAAATATATCTGAATCAGCGTAATTGTTTTCTTTTTGCCGCAAGCTAAATAAAACTAATTTAACATTTTCGTAACAGGAGCGAAAAGATTTTGAAACTGCTTTTACGTGTCTTTTAGAGAAGATATTGTAGTTCCCATTTCCAATAATACAATTTCAACGTTTCACATTAAAATGGGACAGACTCTTAATTCGCAACAAACGTGACAAAAAATACAACACAGAAATTTAATTATAAATCAGATAGAAGACGGTAATTGAATGAAAGCTAAAAGGGAGCTATTAAATAGATCGCTGAGCCACGTTTTCTTTTTATAAAGACGTCTCGAATGCCAACCTCGGAGATTTCTCTTTAAAGGACGTCGTTACTGTACGTTATCGGTAAACGATTTTACTTGAATGTAAATTATATTTTACGCTGGCTTTTTGGTGTCCTTGTAGTTTTTTTTCCATTTCCAAATTTAAATGTATTTATATGCTGAGAAATTTGAATCTATTTATAGCTAAAACATATAGGGCCAGTACAGTGTAACTAAATTATTAGTCTAAGCAGAGAAACCTTTGTCGGGTCAACTAGTATACTATAAGAATATGCATTTAAATTTCTGGATGGAATACATCGTATATATTTGTTAAATACATTGTGAGGGGCCATATCAATAAAATAAAAACCTATAACTTATCGTTGTTACTAATGTAATGCATTCCTTATGTTTTAAGTTCTGCACATAATATTGCATAGGCACTTCTTGAAAGCTTTGAAAATAACATACGTTTCTCTGGCACCGATGTTCTCTCCCTAGTTTATTGAAATGTAGGTACGTTTGGTGTTGTTGTGTGAGGATGCAATTTCTTTGATGCATGTATGCATCGAAAAATTGCGTTAGAAGCTTTACTTAAAGTCTGTAGGGTCGTCACACTTATTCCGCGGCAGCCATTTTAAAAAAGAATTGTAATGTGTTTTCGCGCTTCATCTTCTGAAGTAGAAATCCTACAGAAAGCATGATTGCCCTCTGCTGTTTCTCAGAGTAGCCTTTTGGAATTTTAATTAAATTCTCAACACTTTTTCATATAAACGATAGCTCACACAAAGAGTTTCTTAAAATTGCTTTAAAGCGATATAAGTTATATATCGCTATATGTTCAAGCATTTACCAGTTCTATCGGGTCATAAAGATTTTACTCTTAATAATAGAGCAAAAGTGAAAAGCGATACAGAAGAAAAAATAGAACGAATTACTGATGCCAGACATGAACACAGCTACTTGTAATAAAAGATTTCACTGATTAACGTCTGATTCATTAAGACATGGATCTGCACTCTAGTCTAATTGCGGTAATGAGCTAGAACTTAGAAGCGTTGAATCTTGTTTAATGTGTTAATCTTCACTATTATGTATGCTTGGGATTTCATTTAAATATAGCATAGTTATAACATGCAACGGATATTTTAATGCTAGCAGGCGGCATAATTTTATCCTGATGATTTTTCGGTAGTTCATTCCATTTGGTTTGATTACGTAATTAATCGACGAGTATTTTTTGTGATGTAATGAAAGTAGAAGTTTATTTATTTATAGCAGATTAAAGGGGTTAAAATTTGAATAAAGTAATTGTTTAGAGGTTTTTTATAAAGACCTCCATAAAATCTGATAATATATGTATACTTATAAACGTATGTACACTTATTCGAATAATAGCAGCCTTTAAAACTTAACTATTATTTGAATATGAAACTAGTTGTTCCACTTTCATGATATTCGCTATTCAGACAAAAATACTATTTTTAGAAAGTACCAGAACAAGAATTAACTATATCCTATTGGGTTATCGAAAGCCTAATTTTCTCAAGGGAGAAAATCTGCAGGGAGTATGGGCTTACGATCCTATTCTAGAAAAGATGAATTGTTTGTATAGAATTTTAGTCTTTAGTTACTCCCGATATGTAAGTTTTCCGATTGAATTTTTTGATTAAAATGTAATCAAAAACAAATAAGTATCAAATGCTAAACTCGGGTAAATGCCCTTTTTTATAATATATCTGAAAATAATATTCCATTAAAATTGTTTCAACTTACTTCGAATATTGCTTTATTTACATCCAGTACTCGATTATCATTCTGGAACATTCCAGCCCAATCCATCAAGCCACCACCCATCTCAGTAGGTATATCATCAGCATTCTTGACTTATGCATGAACTCGTTACATAACTGCTATTTGCCATTCTAATCCCTTAAGATTACGCAAGCAAATCCTGAAAGGGTTGGGATGTGTGTTTTTTATGATAACAATGTCGCCTCAAGTTTTATGCGTATTGAAGAGTTTGTATAAGGACCTATATTTCGTTTCTACTAATATTATATTATCTGTGGTTTCTCTCTCTATATATTATGGGATAAATGTGGTTTAATAATAGGAAAATTTCCGATTTGGAAATGAATCGAAATATAGCGGATAAAAGTGAGGAGACATTCTTATCTCCTAATTTTTTATGTTTACTACGCAATAACTTTGGTTAAAGTGGTTATATGAAAATATAACATATGTAGTTTATAGAAATTAACTTTATATAATGTTACTAAATATTGAATCTTGTCATATTTCCAAAAAAAAAAACAGGTATGCTTGCCGCAATGCAATATAATATATTCTGCATAATATAGTCATCATCATCAGCCCATATATGTTCCCACTGCTGGGACTCAGGCCTCCTATGAGGGTTCAGGCCATGTTGACGATGACGATGTTTTCCTTCACCGTTGAAGCAGTGGTGATGTTATCTACATGCGCAGAAAAATTTAAAAATCAATTTATTTCCTGCGCGCTCGCCCGGTCTCGAACCCCGACTTATCGATTTTGAAGTCCGAGGTCCTCACCACTGAACCACCACTGCTTACAATATACATAAATATAAATAAATTACATAATATAGTAAGAGGTTTAAAAAATCATATTTTTATTCAGTAGCTACAAATTTAAATTCAGTAGCTTCTAAAACTGTCCTTTTGTTGATTAACTATTTATACATTACACGCATCTGTATAACCAAGAAAAGCATCCGTTTATTGTGCAATAAGCTTCTTTAATAAAGCAGAATTAACATATGATTTAAAATTTAGACGTATATTTAGATAAATAACCACGATTTAACGTTATAACGAATTCCTTGACTCATTTAACAGCGTTTGAACTAAATTATGGCGAAACATCACATGCCATTATATTATGGAAATAACTGTGGTCTCACATGAGTAACACTAACCACTTAACAACAAAGCAGTTAAGCAATATTTGACAATATACGTATTAGATTATCATGGTCTAAATTAGGGCCAAGTGGTTAACAAGTGAGTGCTTAGTTTTATGGTGGAATATATTTTTTTTTATCGTGTTAATTTAGAAAGTGTTATGGTTATAAGAAATAAAAAACAATATACTTTAATTATAAAATGGGTTTAGCTAGCGCCACTACCAGAGTCCACATACAGTATACAGTATACGAGTACATGTTAGTTGTCGATACATTTTTAATCTTTAAGCTAAAATAATATAAGTATCCATATAACTGCATAAACCATAGACGTATTTTAAACATTGCTAAACGTCCAACAGCCGATTTCTTATATTAAAATATACACGTCTGTATGTATTCATCATATCTCGTGCTAGTTAATGGATAGATAATATGGAAAATGTCAACTTCACAAGTCTCAAACAAAATGAGAGTTTCATAACGTCAGATATGAATGAGCTGATGTCAAAAGCGAAGGCTGGTGACAGCTAAAACCATTCTGCTATATTTCATTGATATATGACGCAACGTTCATCGTTGAAATGTGATGTGATAGGTTAATTCTATTGGAAAATAATGCAGCGTATTAGTATGATATTCAGGCCAATAGACTGGGAGCTCGTTGTCGATAGACAACGTATTTTTAGGACAAAATTTAGTTCCTGAAGTGTGGTTTATATGTGAATTACGAATACGTATAATTACTATTGAGAAAACTTTAGAGAGTAGTGAATGTTTGATCCCAAGTCGAGATTCGAGCCCGCGTCGTGTTGCCAAATTGAAGCAACAACTAGCCTCTCAGCCACCCGTAGAAAAGCATATCTTCCTATTATATATCCTATCCTACTAATATTATAAATGCGAAAGTTTGTAAGGATGTGTGTGCGTTTGTTGATCTTTCACGCAAAAACTACTAAACCGATTGCAATGAAATTTGGTACGTAGACAGCTGGATAACTGGAATAACACATAGGCAACTTTTTATCCCGATATTCCTATTGAATACGGACTTACGCGGGTGAAACCGCGGGGCGCAGCTAGCATAATATGAGTAGGAAATAGACTATAAATAATAGGAATTTCTGCTACTCTTCTCTGCTAGAAGAGTTGCTACGAGTTGCGTTGCTTTCCTTCTTTATAAAATTCTCATTTATAAAACATTAAACATTAACGTTTTATAAAATATTAACCAAATCAAATTACAAATATTTATAAATAATAAATTAAAAAATATATAATAATAATATAATTAAAAAATCCTTACTGGTTATTGGTACTAATGATAAAACTCATATCATACTATCTAGTAAAGTAACTCAGGTTATAGCATTTACCTAAAACGCTTTAACAATGGAGGTTAGGTTTAGGTTGATGAGTTATTAATTACTCTGTTTTACTGATAAATTATCATAACGATAAAATAAAGGAAAATTATATTGCATTGCTTAAACATCTAATCGGCTTTCATAAAATTAACAAAATAACATAATTACATATATTATGCATGTTCTTTTATAAAACATTAAGAAATACACAAAATTATTATATTTTGTGCCATATATGGTCAATTACGTGGAAAACTAGCTTTCTAACCGCAACTTCGCTCGCATTATAAAGGAATCTTCAAAGATGTTTCACATCGGTAAAACGTAATCTACGTCACTTATTAGCCTCTCTCTTAACTATCGTCAGACATAATTTGTATTATGAAATCGCTCCAATATGACGTGAAAGGAAGAATAATGACGATAAACTTCTGAAATCTATCAATAGTAGAGATACGGGTATTATTAAAATATTGCGATAAATAAGGAAATCTTCTAGACAGAAATCTACATAAGGTCCTTTCTTATTACAATTAATATTACTGCATCAAAATTACATAAGTGCACAATCCCATTCCTCAATATTAAAAATATTGTTCCACAGCAAAATCAAAGTTCACAATATTAATATGATGCTTGTAATAAATACATATAGGCACACAATATGTATACAGGTATAGTACAGCGCCAAGATATCTAAGACAGCTTACTATCCCGAGTTTCAGGTACCTTTAATGTAAGCTGTGACCTGAAATCTGGCTTTTGTTCCCCGCTCAAATACCCCTTTGTGTTGTTTATTGCTTGCGTTCCAGTGTGTAATATGTACTTTATTGACTTCAGTATTACCAGCTCAATATTATGGGTAATGCACCAAATGTACTGTTTGATTTATGACTGCGTTCCAGTTCAGATATGAAGTACGTCGCTGGTTGAGGATTTTCAATCTAAAATTTGCCTGACGACGTTTATTGAAGCTTATAAATTGTAGCGAAATATCTTCAAGTGATATATATTTTGCATCAGTTTGAATTTGGTTCAGTTATTTTGGACCGAATATAGTCGGGAGAAATAAAGCTGGTACAAAATGTTACATATTTCACGTATGATTTTTAAACATTTTCACACGGTATATAATCAACTAGCTTTATGCAGGCAACTTCGCCGGCGTATTCAAAGAAAAAGGAAGACAGTCCAGAGTTTTAAATTAACCTTAAATAACATATCTATCCTAATTCTAATTTATAATTTAGTTCAATCAACTATTAGTAACTATTGGTTGTTTTTTTGTTTGAAATTGCCTTGATAAGTAGGTACTTATTATAAACTAGCTGCGCCCCGCGGTTTCACCCGCGCAAGTACGTATCCCGTAGAAATATCGGGATAGAAAGTTGCCTATATGTTATTCCAGTTGTTCAGCTGTTTACGTACCAAATTCACTTTCGCATTTAAAATATTAGTAGGATTATTATAGATATTAGAATGACTCGCATAACAGTTCTTTATCGTTTGGATAATTTCTTGTATTAGAAAAAGCTTTTGCATTTCTGATAGGATACGTTTTATCTCTTTGAAAATAAGTATAAAATACGATAGAATAATAAGTGATCGTAATAATGTAAATTGCCTCAAGCAACTGCTTACTTATTCATGTTGCGATAAAATTGGATACTAACAAGAACAAACGTGCAGCCTTTATACGGTAGGGTAAACCATGTTTTATGAATAATTAGTTCTTTGTATTAGTGTTTTTAAATTGTAAAAATAACTCATAGCTTATTTAAATAAGCTACTTTAGAATTCACGTAACATTTCCTATTAATACCTTCATTTATATCTCCCGACACTGCAGACACAAGTTTTACTTTTATAAGGTCCTTTTACTGACAATAACAGACCATAAAAAGACGAAATCAGTCCAGCAGCTCACGCGTGATGTTGTGACCAACGAAAATAAGCCAGCTGGCTCTTGTCGCGCCATATTTGTTAAAAGTTGTTAACTTCTGGCTAAACTAGTGAATGACATTATTTCATGTTCACTCATATTTCATTATTTTATGAGAACTTCTTTTATTTTATGTCTGGTTTCTCCTGTCTTGTTAAACTTTCCTCTCATAAATGACTATTAGAACGATCAGTTGATCGAAAATATATTGCAGAATATTAAAACACCGTTTTTATTCTTTCTTATTAGCATTTACATATGCATTTTTGCTACATAATAAATATCTATTAAATGACCTTTAATTTTGTTAATTCACTAGTTATGGACAATTCAGTAATCTCGATTGTAATCTTTATTATTACCTGTACCAAAAACAATTCATGCTTTAATTAAATAACTTTGTTCCACTTCTCTGGTAATTCAGCACATTTATTTTTATGCAGATTGTTTGCCTTTATTGTAATTTGCATCACTGAAACGTCGACAATATTTCGATGAATTGTGAGTAAAGTATTTGTTTAATATACGTACGTCGTTTGTACACGTAGAATGTATTTTGAATCGTCAATATTCATACGACAAAGCATGAAACAAAATATAATAGTGAAGTCCCGTGTCCCCTAGTGGGGTATGGGGCAGATGATGTACATCCGTTTCACTGATCGATTTTCTTTAGGGACAAGTAGGTGATCAGCCTTCTGTGTCCTGCCAGACCGAGACATTTTTTTTTGTGCGTCCCCACCGGGAATTGAACCCAGGACCCCTCGGTTCTACGCTCACGCGTTAACCACTGTACCAAGGAAACGGTCATGAAACAAAATATATTATATAAAAATTATGTAAACAATATTGGATACGAAACAAATTGTTTTCCCTTCAACATACAATATGGCACCCTGACACTGACGCTTTTTCGAAACGATAAAATATTTGTAAAAAACAAAACTGACTTTGTTTGTACCTTGTACAAGAAATAGGTGGAATCATTAAGCCTGATATAATTGTAGTTGAGTAAAACTGGTTGCAAAAAGTGCAGCGACTGAATAAATTATTAGCTTTTATTTTAAAAATGTAAAACTCTCAATGAATACTAACACTTATAGCCAACTCTCAAGCCTTCGTACCATTCTTGGCTTTTCAAAATGCCTGTATAAATCGTTAACATAACACATGAAGCTAAATCAAAGGGCTTTTTATGAACTGCTTCCTACCTCAGTTCGTTTCTAAGAAGCCATAATTTATTCATAGCTTATTAATATTCACGTCAGAACATCTGGCTTTCATCAAGACAGAACAAATTAATCATTACTTAGGAAAAGTCAAAGGTTACATCATAACTTTAATTTTAAAGTAGTGAAATGCTTTTTTCTTCATTATATACTATTGAATTTTTATACGTAACAAACGTAAGTTTCGAGTTGTATCGCATTTCAACCGTGATATCACTGGAATAGTTTAATGTAAATATTTTTAGAATACTTTAGATTGACTAGTCCACCTGTTTGGCACAGTGGTAAATGCCTAGTCCGAAGTCTCAATCTGGGCACGTGAGGCTGATTCAGATGATCAAGAAAGTGCTTGTCCTTAAGAAATACTGATCAGTGAAATACACGTATTATGCATCACTAGCTGTGACCCGCGGTTGAAACCGCGTAAGTCCGTATCCCGTAGGAATATCGGTATAAAAAGTGCCTATGTGTTATTTCAGTTGTCCAGCTATCTACGAAGCAAAATAGTATTATTATTCACCAATAGATGTCAGGAAAAAAAAACACGAATATGACATTTTCAAAAAAAAAATTCTAGCTAGATCGATTTATCGCCCCCGAAACCCCCTGTATACTAAATTTCATGAAAATCGTTGGAGCCGATTCCGAGATTCCAATTATGTATATATATATATATATATATATATATACAAGAATTGCTCGTTAAAAGGTATAAGATATCTGTACGAAATCAAAAAATAGCTGAATAAAAGTCTGGGACTGGCTGGGCACAGCAGTAAATAACAGATATATAATAGGAAAAGAAAGCATTTATTTCAAGGAATTAATAATAAGTTAAATGCCCTCATACCAGAAAAGGGATACAAAAATTATTTACAAAAAATAGTTAACAGAATCTGATACGTATTTTAGTTTAAAAGAATATGAAAAGAAACCAATAATGAAAAAATAGTAACTAAAAGGTATAAATAAGATTGCTTACTGTTATAGACTTTCTGTAACTATTTTTTATATGCAATATAATTGGCTAAGTATTTTATTCCATTTTCTATAAATGAATACCAAAAATCCTACAAGAACACCAAATAAAATCTTGTCTTTTCTTTTCAGGTAAGCGGCGTAATGCGTAAGCGCCTGTGATGTATCCTCTAATATGCAGTGGAGCGGCCTTAACCTTGTGTGTTTAGCGTTATGCTGTTTCCATACTGCATCAGGTAATATGATTATAATTTACTAGACGCTCGTCCCGGCTCCGCCCGGATAGAAAGATTCCTGTTTCATAGCAAGAGAGCATTTAACGGGGATAAAAAGTATACTATCAGCCAAGTCAGTTCATCTCTGTCTGTATACCAAATTTCATCACAATCCGTTCAGTAGTTTCAGCCTGATTGACGAACAAACATCCAAACGATCAAACTGTCACATTTATAATATTAGTGTGATTACTTCACGATTATTCGACAATTCAAAAGGTGTATCATTCGGTAAATTCATTACAAAATATGGTTTTGGGATCGATTCCTGGTGGGACGCACAATAAAAAAAACGTCTCGGTTTGTCAGGACATAGAGGGCTCAGGAAGAAAATCGATCCGTGAAACAGATGTATATCATCTGTCCCATATCCCAGTAGGGGACACGGGACTTCATTTTTTATGCATATTTCATTACTTTACTTTACTACCAAACGATAATAATAACTTTATACAATAATATAATCCATTGATATATTTTTAAGAATCCAATCAGATTTAATATCCATTAACGAGTGAAAACTGCAATCAGTGAAGCTATTCCAATCTATGCAAATTTAATTTCTGCTTGCGATTTAAAATGTGATGAATTTTTAAGGTCACTTTCAGTGTAGATTCTATTAAAGCTTAACGGGAGCCTGAGTAAAGTCTGAGACAACTGACAAAATTAAGGAAAATCATATGTTTCTTTTTATTCCTGAAAACTTCAATGTCTTAAACTTTCAGTTGCTAACCAAATTTAACATTATCTAATATTCGAATCTAAATTTTAGCTCATTATATTTCTCATGAAAAATATGATTATCACTTATTCTTCATATGTTTTCAATAAATTTCTACTAAATTAAATCCACAAATATAGTGTTGTAGGTATCGCTTATCCAAATATTTCAAACAGATTAACGAATCTTATTTTAACTGCGTATAAAATAAGACCCAAAGTTAAACTAAGGAAACTCCCAGCAGTCGTAGACTCTATAACAAGATTGCTACGCCGTAGCACCTAGCGTAGCATTAGCTACACTAGTACGTGAGCCTCACCAAAGTATAAAGAGCTTTGTCGCACTAATTTGTTAATACCTTTAACAAAGAACAGTTTCTTGGCTTCTTTGTACTTCAAGATTTAATGGAATACTTTCATACTGTGAATTTAAGATTTATAAGTTGAAGAATGTATGATAAAAAATATTTTTTTTAATACCTAAATTAGCATTGGAAGCTCAAAGGTGAAAAAAGTCCAATGTACCCTAGTGGGGTATGGGGCAGATGATATTCATTTGTTTCACTGATCGATTTTTTTATGGACAAGTAGGCGATCAACCTTCTGTGTCCTGCTAGATCGAGACATTTTTTGTGCGAGCCCAATATCCCTCGATAATCCGCTCACGCGATAACCACTGTGCCAAAAAGGCGGTCAAAGGTGGAGCTACTGAAGAATTAATTTACCTTTAACTGTAATGTAACTGAAATGACATTTATTCACAGTACTGCTGCTTCAATTGGGGCATCAAAATACCGCGTTGATGCGATGAAATGTTTTAAAAGTATTTATCCTTTGCATTCTTAAACAGAAAGAACACGTAGTTTCTGAAAAATTTTATTTAACAGCTTAAATATACAACTATATATATAACAATTTTGAAACGATCCGTCTTCAATAGAAAAAATCATAATTAAAATTCAAACCATTCGAAAGCCTACAAAGGCGCCGTTTTTCTGAATGAATTTCGTAATTTTTGCCTTCGCTCCGACACTCGAACAAATAGGCTTTATTGGAATTAATAGCCGTTGAATTTTAGATTTTTTATAACAGCACGCAAACAAATTACGTGGGTGGTACACGGCAGGTGAACAATTTAAGTACCCGTGTATATATCTTATTAATATTTGAATTATTCATTTGAAAATTTTTCATACGGCATAGTTCCTTTGCGTTAAACTGATAACTTTTCAATACGACAAAACTTTTGTAATAAATTATATCATTGCACTTTTAGCAGTATTTTTCTTGTTTAATAAACACTAGCTTTTGCTCGGGGTTTATACACTTATATAAATATAAACCTTTTGTGTATTATATATATAAATCTTCCTTCCTTATAAAAATCCAGTGTCTTTTTCCAAAAGCTTTTACTTTAATCTGAATATCTTTGAATACACGTATAATTTCACCAAAACCAATTCTTTAACACCACATTCATAATAAATTCTATCAATTCACTTGTCAACCATACACGTGACTGTAATTACATAGCATTATACTACTTCTCTGAAACAAAATGGATAGCAAAACGATCGACCTTAATGTTTTACAAATAAAGAAGGGATTCCCTTGTTGTTAAGCCATTCCCATTCTATTCAGAACCGTTGCATATAGAAGATCACGTCCGAACGCGCCGAAGCGATGAGAAGGACGGCTTGGCATTATCCAGAGAGATTTTCAGGAACATTACTAAGAAATTGCGAGAAAGCATACGAGAGGGTCCGACTGACAACGATCATTTATTACAGGGTGAGTATCGATTTCACCACGGGTTAGTCTAGGGATGTTTGTAAATATATTAAGACAACATCTATATATATATATATATATATATATATATATATAAATGAATCCATATTTTCCTTGGTTACGCCATCACGCGTGACCGGCTGGACCGATTTCATAAATTCTTTCACCATTAGAAAGCTGTATTATAATTAGTGACATAGGCTATATATGTACCGCGGGTGAAACCGGGGCGGACAGCTAGTTACTTATATTTTGTACGTCATCTCATAAAATATGTTCCTACTATAGGGAACAGTCCTATAAACATGTGATGTATAAATAGTTGAACTACATTTTTTTACCATAATATGTGTCTATAATAATAAAAATTAATGGCATTATATATTTTGTTACATTATATGGAATAGTATAAATAATTATTATTTCACACTCGTATTTTATTTCTCCAGAAATTCAATACTCTTCACATTTATACCTACGTTCATTAAACTAATGAGCAATAATTTCAGTTTGAGAATGCCGTATTTTACACTTCTATTAATATGTAAATAATTAGTGGTTATCGATCGATGATCATTATCACACCTTGAAAATGTGTCGTAGGTATAATTACGTTAATTCTTGATTAAAATATTCCACCTCTTCATATTGCAATTTATTTTTCTTTTTACTTTATTTTCTTACTCTTTTACTATTATACTATAATTGCTATTATGAATCATTAAATACATTTTGAATTACGTCTTTAAATTCGATATTTTACTTATGAAATAAGCGACATGCAAAACGTCAAGTTTTGATATAATTTTGGTTATTTCCATACATTGTTCTCAAATGCAAAACAAAATTATATCGTTAACGTAATTGAAAGCGTTCGATACACAAATGACCGAAGTAAATTGCAAACAAAAGGCCAGCACACAATAAGCAGTCTCACCCCTAGCCAACCTTTCAATATAGCACTGTAAAATAAAAAACTTGCATATTTCAAACAAAGAGAATCCATCAAGTTAATTGTTTGCTTGTCTTTAATGGAACCTTAGTTCGTGTCGAGGAATGTAGAACAGCCAACTAATGAACTATAAGCATTTTCTTTCATATTTTATTACGTCATGCTTATAAATATTTTTACCTATTATTACTATTTCAACATAAATGCGCAGCAGTGCATTGTGCAAATGAACTAAAGATCTTTGTTGTTTATGCCAAATAAGTTCTCACTCTGCCAGATTTCACCTTTTTTGATTATTAGATTCTTTTACCAGTGGGTAGCGTGCTGATATCGTGTAATTGGAGGAAGCTTTAGTTTCTCCCTGTATCTCAATCGAATGTAGCATATCGCAAGCCATTTGCAGGTAAAGTTGAGGAGTCCCGCCAGTATGCCCCATACCAGGAATTGCACCACCACGAGCGGCACTGGGGACCGTATTTCGAAGAGAGGAACATTACGCAAGTGACGGCACATGTAGGGGCCGAGGCGCTGCTCAATTGCAGGGTCGTTATGCTCAAGGATAAAACTGTAAGTTATTGTTTAATAAAGTAGCTTTTTTGTAGGTTATGGCACCTTATTTTTTGAGGTGCCTCAATTTAATACATCAATAATGAAGCTGTTGAGATCCAGTTCTAACTGAACTTTAACGACCCACTATCAGATTGCTTTCAGGGTCCTATTTTGAATCGGAATAATAAATATAGTATGATAAGAGTGTTTTACGAAAATATTTTTTAGAAAGCGTTCTCGTCTATATAAATTCAATAAACAAAAATCAATAAAACATTGTATGTCTGCACACAAAGCATTTTAAACCTTTGTCAATAGGTAATGTGGCTCCGTCACACAACAGAAACGGCTCAACTCTTAACCGTTGGGCCCGCGCCGTACGCCGGCGACAATCGCGTAGCTTCGAAATTCCAATATCCTAATAACTGGAGATTGAGCATCAACCCCGTGAAGTGGTCGGACGCCGGCCGGTACATGTGCCAAATATCGACTCACCCGCCAAGAACGATATATACAGATTTGACTGTGTTACGTAAGTGTTCAGTTTGTTTGCACGCCATCTAGTGTGTGAATTAATGTATAACATATTTTATGACAAGGTGTATTGAATCATTATTTTACATAGAGCTAATCTTACAACGTACAACTTTTAGCTATCACAATACAAATTTGTACGCTAGGTTCTTTATTGTTTTTTAAATTAACCATATTAGAGTGTGGTGGTGTGTCTGAGATATAATGAAACTGAGATACTATAATTATCCCAATCATCCCATGACCAAATATCAGACTAAATACTAGTACAAGCTAATATTTGTTATAACGATTATTTCATTCATAAAATACTTCAATATAAGTAAATATTGAATGACTAACTTCATTTTGTTTCGTTGTTTCATTTTGAGACAGTCGAATAAATTTTATCTTTAAATGTATACAAATATTTATAGAAATTCAGCTATGCGTAGATAAGAAAATAATCTTTTCACCGTTAACAGTCTTTAAACTTGCCATAAAATCTACGAAATTGTGCTTCAAATCTGTATTTTTTTATTTCGAGTCCACTCTATTTCAAATTCATTTAAATTCATGCAGCAGTTTCATTATTTTTATTTCTTTTTTACGTCTACATAAATCACCGAATGCCAGTCTCTTTGCTCTATTAGTGACATTACATTTTAATTAAGTTTTATTACACATTCCGAAAATTTACGTCTCAAATAATGTTGTAAAAACAGCATAACCCTGCCAAATTGTCGCGCGACGAATTAATGGCAATTTCTCAGTGCTTGCAATAAAAGCCTATGCAAGGCTGTAAATATTTGAGGTTGATCGCCTTCAGCGGTGATCCCAAGTGCAATAGAACCGTTTGATAGGCTCAGCCGGTGATTGGATCGCTTACATAACGATGTGGGGTGGAACAATTTGTGATAGCGCCAACACAATTCTGCCGTGTTTTAGCATCAGGTCGTGCTTGTTACGTGCTTTTTACACGCTTTTTATTAGCTTCACCTGTATGTTTGTTTGTTTGTTTGTTTGTTTGTTTGTTTGTTTGTTTGTTTGTTTGTTTGTTTGTAACCGACTTCTTTGGGCGCGATTTTGACCCACTTTAAACGGCCAGATTTCGTTCAAACTTTGTAGATTTATTGAGGACCGATGACAATACACTAATTTGATAAAATTAATCCAGTTTTCAATTTGCAAAATATGATTTTTGTCAAAGCGTGTTTTTTAGTTTTTTTAAACTATTATATTATTATTGGGATAGTTTGATTTATGTTTCTCGAATGTGTGGCATACTTGAAGACGTTGGTATTTTTCTATGTTTATCATACGATTACAATATTTCGTTGCATTTTCTTTTAAGTAACATTTATTATCAATACTTTATTAGTAACGAGTATATATTTATGCAAATAAAGTAAAAATATAAATCATTCAATCAAATGAAGGCATTGATTTATTCGATAATTGAGAATGAGCGATTCATTATCGCTCATTCTATATTTTAGAATTGAATAAATAAATGTTTGAGTTTGAGCATAACACTATTTAACAAAAGTATCATAGTATATTCTTGTGTCTGATTTTACGCAAGTCTTACACATTTAGAAATTATATAATTTTTTACGCGATTTATTCATTAAAAGTACTCGCAACGTCGGGTTAATAATATAATGAATAAATTGCGTTTAAAATCCGTTAAAAAGTCCTTAATTTCTAAAAGTAACATGTTTTTTTTATTTCTAACACAGCTCCTGTTCTCACAATTAACGGTGATTCCACGCACGATGTCAAGGACAAATTTTACAAAGCAGGAAGCTCCATAAAGCTAACATGCGTAATATCTGACGAGTTTGTAACCACATTACCTACAAAAGTACCAATGATAATAACTACGCCAACCACGTCAGCCCCCCTCACAACCACCACAGAAATGACTACGAAAATGAGTACAATATTAAATAAATTAGATTTAATGTTAAATAAGAGTTGGAGCGTAGAAACTACGACGATAACGTCGACTGTTAGTATAAGTACCACTACAAAAAGCGTTGAGGCGAAGACAGAAGTGACTGTGCAGCCAGTCACTAGGCCAGTATTGAATAATATTTATGGTTTAGTGTGGAGGAAACAAGGGAAGGACATAGTGAATTTTATTACGTGGAGAAATATGAGGTACGTTCAATGTATATTTCCATTTTGTTCTACAACTTCTTGGTCTTTATATGCATACGGTTTGTGATATAACACTTAAATATTTGGAATGTTTGCATGTGAAAGTTTTTGAAAATAAATGCAATTATAACACTAATATTTTCAGAGGGTTTTTTTAATCATTCTTTTTTTATTAATTTAAAAATTAACGTGTAAAGAAATGTAGCTTGCTGCCTCGTTATTAAATTCTTTTAATAAACGATTCTATATTAATAAATGATAGACTAGCACTCTATTACAATTTATTACTTTTATACAAGCTAACCACTCAACAAAATAGTAAATTTACCGTTGAAACTTCCACCTTCTATTAAATTTAATAAAAAATATGAGAGTTTCTTGAATTTTTTTCTGAAAACAGTTTTCCGAACCGGTTGTAACTAATTGTTGGAATATAACGATTTAAAAGCGCTCCTGGAAGAAATTTGAATGCTAATTTCATTTATTTCAAATGCGATTCCCGTTAATGAAATACTTTAAAAAGGTATTAATACATAACAATTTTTCAGTGCCACATTTAGCGTATCTGCAGCATCACAGAACGACAGTGGTCTATATAGCTGTCATTTGTTGAACCACTCACAAGTTTCTATTAATGTACATGTCCTAAGTGGTGAGTAATTTTGCTTTTTCATCGTCATCATCGTCGTCATTGTCATTGTCCACATTTGTTCCTATTATGGGGACACAGGCCTCCTATGAGGGTTTAGACAATACTGGCCAATAATACCAAACTGGCCATGTGCTAGTTGGCAGATGTCACATTTCGTCGATCATCTAATTCTTGAACATGCCGGTTTCCTCACGATGTTTTACTTCACTGTGTTGAGCAGTGGTGATGGGAGATAATACACAGATAAAATATAAAATCAATTTATGTCCTACACTCGATCCTTCGACGTTTTGATTGAAATCCGAGATTATGACCACTGCGGTATTCTCTTTTTCCCTCCACTGCTTCCTGCTTTTTGATATGTTATTAACTTATTCCTAAGCAATTCATTATTTTCCATACGGAGATCTGATTAAATTGTTTTACAGGAATTCGATTTTATTGGGCTAAGTGCCAGAAAATGGGTTTACATTATGTTGTTGTAGTCGATGTTATTGTTAACATAATCGTTGTAACGTTAGATATTGTTTATATCGCGTTATTCATTAGCGTACTTTTAGAAATGATATAATTTTATTTAGTGAGCATTAGTTATTATCTCATTTTATACCCACAATTGGATAGACAATACGTGTTTTACACATATATACCTAGAATTCAATCAAATACGCCAGCCTTTTCCATTTACAAAACAAATATATTGGAACATACTGTTTACATAAAAATTCCTCGTCATAAAAAATAAACGATATTAACAAATATTTTTATAACATTTCACTTTTCGTAAACCAATAAAACAAACGTTTATTTATACACTTAAATCTCTTTCAATAGCGATACTTTTATTTTGGGTTTTCGATTTCAATATTAATTGAAATTGGCACTTTTTAAAATTTAAATATTTTCATTTTTAATATTTGAAACTAAAGTTGTTGCGTATTGGCATTATTTACTCATATAGTATTCTTATAAGAAAGGATGGGTATAAAAGGAGGAAGGACGCTTCTTATTCCTGTTTAAGGAAATGAAAACAATGTAATAGTATAATGCCGATTTTATGTAAGTAGGTTATTCCTTTGGAGGGTTTTGAGGTTGCTATTGGTTACTTAAGATGATATTGAATGTTCGTATATTTATGCTGAAAGATAGAAATTGTGTATTGAAAATTGATGTGAAAATTTCGTTGCCCTGCAAAACAATTATGATATACTGTTCGCCCCGGCTGCGCCCGTGGTACATATATAGCCTATGGTTAAAGAATTTTTGAAATCGGTCTAGTAGTTTTGAGTTTTTCCATTAAACAAGCAAACAAACAAAAATACAAATTCTTCCTCTTTACAATATTATTGTAGAAAGTGAAAGAATATAAAGATTTAATGCATTAATTCTCCCGTTATACTAATAATTAATTCATAATTTACATTTTCTGATGTTCAAAAATTGAGCTTTCAATGAAACAAAAACCGTTTTATCACTTTTATTATTTCTAAACCCTCGTAAGAAAACATTTCTCAGTATTTAATCGTCAATAGCTTTCTAATATAAAAGGCTGACTAATATATCGTGCAGAAATATTGAAATATATCCTAATATTATAATCTTGTTATTATTTACAGGCGAAAATCAAGCGGCAGTCCACCACGATACATGGAACAAGGGTTCATTGTTTTGGCAACCTCAGATACTATACCTACTCGCTATTGTCCTACTTTCATCATTTTTTACTTGAACTAAGATAAATAAATAATCATTGTGGGCTATAAGCCCAAGACAAGCTTGCATGAAGTATAAGTAAACTGATAGAAAATACTAAAATGTAATGTAATGGTTGTAAATGTGGAACGGATGGCATTGATTTTTTTCGTGTATAATTATCGATATACTTAAGGCAATTGTTTGCATTACAGTCTGAAAAGATTCATATGTTTAATAATATGGGCCAAATTAATAAGCCAAATCACTACAATAAAAATTAAGTAGATATGCGAGATTAAAAAAAAGTAAAAAAATTGTGTGTATATATAATTTTTAAATAAACATGTTCTACGGGTTCCCTCGTTCTGGAATGGTTTAATTTTCTTATTATAGATTTATGAATTATACGTAATTCAAGACTTTCAAACTACATAATACGCGAAGTCAGAAATAAATCAGTTTAAAGTACACTGTTCATTGTACATAAATGAATAAGCCAAATTTATAAGATAATCTATGAAACATTTCGTTTAATAACATAAGCCATAATATACTGAGCTAGATAATTTAAAATATATCTTTTATAAGTGATAACCTTAATTGTATGTACATAATAATCATTAAATTAGGTTATAATTTCTATTTTAAGGTTAAGCATTAAACTTTATGCTTGAGACAATTAAGTACTTTATGTAAATAAATATAATTTGACGTTGTTTTCGTAATGGTTGTAATAAATTTGATGATCTTTTTGTGGACGGCCAAGCTGTCATTTAGATGATTATTTATAAAGTTGCACAATGTTATTTAATTTATTATTATTACAAAATGTAACTTCCAAATGGATAAATGATGTTAACTGTAATATTATCAAATAAATCCATCAATTAAACTAAGATCGTTTTATTTCTTTCGTAATTTTTTGTTATATAATATATGTTTTGTAGATCGATAAGAAAATTTGCAGGATAGCAATTTACAAAAATTAGCTTGAATTTTTTTATAAAGTTATACGAACGATGTAAATTATACGCATGCACCGTGAAACTGAAGTTTTAATTAGCAACATTTTATATCACGAGAAAATTATGAATCCTACTTATAAAAGTTTTATAAATCTGGGACGCGGCGCATCATAAATAACCAGTGAAATTTTCTCATTTTCGTATAGCTGGATTTTTCTTAGTGTAGTGCACACTAAGAAAAATCCAACTAATAAATTTAATAATAAACAGCTGACAAAGTTCTCAAAGCTGTAGCAAACTGTTTTTAGTGTTCGCGAAACTTGTTCGTAACATAAACTTTTATTTGTTTGGGCATTTCATTTATTTCGAATTTAAACAGGATAACATAGACTTCTTCTTGGACCCTGTGTGGTACTAGTGTATTGCTTGAAATATTTATTGCACTGATTTTTAAACTGCCAGAAAAAACGTACAAACATACCCTGTATGTCCTGTTTTTAAATCACTTTTATAAAATTTTATGCGCCTCTAGCTACGCGGATAAATAATTACAACAGGCGATTCCCGCCTATGCCGATTAATAGGTACACCCCACACTTCCACAAAACCTTTGAACCAAATACAGAGCGAAATCTTTGAAATGTAAATCCCACGCAGAGAGCAATTTTAACAGGAGTTTCAGGAAAAATACATCAAAATGTTCCACATATAGCTTGACACGGCGTCTGTTTATCGCTTCATGTCACGTAGTACATGAAGTTTCGTGGATAACGATATTCATGATAGGTTTTAAAAGTACGCGCTTAATAAAGGACGTATTGAGTATGAAAACATTTTATACCGCACCAGAGTTTTCATATGTTACTATCTTATATAATCAAGCGTTTTTGGATTCATTTTAAGTTTCTATACTCATAATATGCATATATTAAGAATCAAATTATACAAGATGCTACAATACTCAGTTAGAATTGAGATTATATTAAAAAATTAAATTGCAAAGTTAGTTTTAGTAAAGTAAAAGATTGTCTGGAGGTTTTCGCCACAACGTTTCCATTTCCGTAAAATTTTCAGGATAAAAACTTCAGTTTCCTTTCTCACGTCTAAAACTATATTTGTACCAAATTTTATCTCTATAGGTTCGCTTGTGTAAGCGTGAAGAGATAGACAGAGTTACTTTTGAATTTATAACATGTATAGGGATAGTTGTAATTTTCATTGAACCAGCATGCTCTAACATTTGAGACAAAATAGTAGTAAGTTCAACACAAAATCTAATTTCACAATGAAGACGTAGAAAACTCCAGGCCATAAATACATCCATCCGAAGCCTCATTACGCTTTCCGTTAGTGAGGAGTGCATACATTATTAATTTCCTCCATTTGTATACGTTCGAGACACCGACGCTCTATTTCGTATTTCGTTGAAGCTATGTCAAACCAGCTAAGATTGCAATAAGTCTATTAAAGTTGAACTGGCACTTAAAATATGTCGATTTATAGAAAAAAATTCACTATCAATAGGTTGACCTCATGAAAAATATGTAGTTACATTTGTAAAAATATTTTATTTGTACCCGCGTAAGTCCGTATCCCGTAGGAATATCGGGATAAAAAGTTGCCTGTATGTTATTCCAGTTATCCAGCTGCGTACTAAATTTCATTGCAATCGGTTAAGTGGTTTTTGCGTGAAAGAGCAACAAACACACACGCACATTCTTACAAACTTTCGCATTTATAATATTAGTAGGATTATGATTTAATTAGATTCACAGATTTAGAGATCTAGGAAAATCTAGGTATATAAAAGGGGCACTTGAAAGCATTGTAATCTAATGATGAATCATTGTAAGTGCGCATGTTTTTTTTAACAATATATTTATACGAGCAATATGTTCCTGTTTCACCCGCAGTGTGTTTTCTCTCCTTATGAACCTTTCTTGGGCCTTAACAAAGCTAAACAAAAATTGGCCCAATTATTCCAGCCGCGCTCGAGTACTTCAACTGTAATAGATTTGGCGTTGATTTTTATTTATATAGATTATCATTAACAGCTATATAAAGTTGGAAGTTTACATACAGACTGTTTATCCCAAAGACAACTCTCAACGCATAACAAAATGAATCAATAACAAAACATGAAACCAACTATTCATTTGTACTAACTATGAGAGCAAATAGCCTAGACTATAATAGATATAGTTATTCTTGTGGGCGGTTGTATGCGGTTGACATAACCAGTGGAGATTTACAAATTAATGGCTCTGTCACATACATTGTTACCGATGTTAGTGTGAAACCTCAAATTGACGTTAAATAAAGCATTGTTTGCAGCTAGGTATGTCTCCTGTGATAGTCTTAGATATTCTCAATAGTTGAAGTATACAGTTTTAAATCATTATTGACACATATTGAATAGAAATTAGATTAAATTTGAATTTATTTTGTTATTCAGAAGTAGAAAATGCTATAAATTGACACCAAAGTGAAGTTTTAATACTCAGTGGCAATGTTTTAGCGCGCCGTATTACATAAGGCATAAGCAATTATTTATTAATTTATCATAATCATTTCGGATATCCACTGGTGGACAGAGGCCTGCCTTAAAGATTTCTAATACGTCCTATCACCGGCGTTGTGAATCCGCTGACTCCTTGCCACATTGAACAGGTAATATGTTTTTCTTCTAGAAGTTTCCATAACAATACTCTCATTCAATATACCTACCAGTCATGTATACAAAATATAAAATAGACCTTATATGCATATCCAAAACACAGCTCTAACCTATCGATGTAAAACTTCTCATGGACGATGTATATCTGTTTTTAGATAGTTTCGTCTTATAATATGAATAAAACTTTGTTTAATTATATTGCATAAAACAAAAATAACAGGACATATTAGTTACAATCAGTTGGACAAAGCTGATTGAACCTTATAACTAATCTTAACATTACTTGAGATATTATATTAGTTATTTCAGAGCAAACCACTTAATACGGTACCACGTGATCATGTATCTAATACAAGTGCCATCAAACTGGAAGACTTCAATCTTAAGATGAGTTCCGTAAAGCCATTTGAACAAGGTTTATTGCGTGTAAGCTATACTTACCTTTGTTCAAGTAATGTTCAGTAATGAACACACGCATTTATTGCACATCAAACGTAAAGAATGAGAAGCTGGTTTTAGCAGCAACCGTTTCTGTTAATATTATCTGATATACGTTTAACTTTTTTTTTTTTTGTTATGTCATAGCGGGCAACTGAGCTTGTGGTTCGCCTGATGGTAAGCGATCACCACCGCCCATGAACATTCGCAAAGGTAGTGTCTCTACGAATGTGTTGCCCGCTTTTATGGGGTAAGGGAAAAGGAAAGGATTAAAGACTGGAAAGAAGGAATGGACCGGGTGAAGAAAAGGAAACGGGCCTCCGATGATGATATAGTATCAAACATAATCCATGTTATAGTTTTCTACGTGTAATATTGTTTACTTTGAAATTTGGCATAAACAATGAAATCGATTTCCGATGATTTGTTATAATATATAACCGATAATATATAACTAAAAATAAAACCACAAGTAGGCTTCAAATCGAAACTTAGCTATATTTTACATATTCTGTGTTTACTTCGAGACGAAAGTAACTCAAATATACTATGCATACATACATAAAAGCATTTTACAGCAGTAAAAATTCTCATTACTATAGGAATTTTCTTTGACTACACGGGCGAAGCCGCAGGAACAAAGCTAAGTATGAGTAGAAGACGTAAGCTTAATGTTGGTATTTCGATCAAAACACTGAACTTAAGTCGAGTTTGAAAGTTGATACTCTGTAAAAAGTTCCATAATGAATAAACTTGGACTGCAAAGTGTGACAGACGCCAAGATCGTGACAATATAACGGCAAACTTATGGAAAATATGCTAGAATGAAATACAATATTTATGTCTTCCAAACGTTTATTTTCTTATGTGTCTTTCTGAAAAGAATATTATTATTTACGGCAATTTTGGGAGTTTGTTATTTAACTACTCTACTACCTCCCTCAATAATAACATAACTAACTCTGGTCTGGTTATTGGCATTCAAAGCTTTAAGTATACAAGTAACAACGCATTCCGAGCCTTATGAGACTACCTCGCTTCAGATATGTTGGTTGAAACACGGATTTATTATTTTGATGCGATTATATCATTCTCTTGTATATCTCTGGTGCACCAGATGCATGGAGGTAGTCAGTAGCGTAAAAGCGTAAATGATAAAAAGCTGATTTTACATTATCGTTAAGTAATATAGATTGCTTAAATTTTATGAAAATACATCGTTATTTGAAACGAAATACATTAAGAATATTGTTACCGATCCAATTTATACTAACTCATAAAAATTCTGTCCATATTTTGAAAACACAGATTTATCTTTATGGGGTACTAGCTGCGACCCGCGGTTTCACCCGCTTTAGTCCGTATCCCATAGGAATATCGGGAAAAAAAGCCTATATGCTATTCCAGTTGCCCAGCTCTACGTACCAAATTTCATTGTAATCGGTTCAGTAATTTTTGCGTGAAAGAGCAACAAACACACACACATCCTTACAAACTTTCGCATTTATAATATACTAGCCGTCCGCCCCGGCTTCGCCCGTGGTATGTCTACAGCCAGATCCTGCTAAGATTATAAACGTGAAAGTTTTCAGGTATGGATGAATATATGGATGTTTGTAAGATGCGAAAAAAAAGCCTATATGCTATTCCAGTTGCCCAGCTCTACGTACCAAATGTCATTGTAATCGGTTCAGTAATTTTTGCGTGAAAGAGCAACAAACACACACACATCCTTACAAACTTTCGCATTTATAATATAAGTAGGATTTTCGTAGGATTATTTTTACACTAATAAGTGACATTTCCTAGTAGTAAAGCAATTCATCGTTAATAATAAGGCATTGATATATTTTTTCGATATGCCGAAAGCAAACTGTATTATTTCCTCATTAACAAACATGTTTGTATTATCTCAAGAATTCGGATAAAGAATTTAATTGCTGGTTTGGTTAGGAAGCGCGTTTGATTAGATTCGTCTTATTCTAAAAACTACAGAGAAATAGCCATATCTGACACTCTATGAGTTTGTAAACTGAAGGCGTGGTATGCACAACAGACATTTAGAAAAATATGTATCCACTATCATTGAAATTTATTTTACATACATATAAATTATACTTTTTCTACATTTACGCAATCGATATTTATAAAAGATGTGGAAATATGTTAGCTTTTTTTTAAACTTAAGCCTACGTAAATTTATTTTTCGCCAACAAAGGTAAAAGAAAGTTTGCTAAAGTATTCGACTCCCTATCCTTTTAAGTAGATGTGAAACATGAATTTATAAATATAATAACGGAATGACGAACATGCTTTTGTTATCTTTAACAAACGCACTCCTATAAAATTAGGTCTTTTTTCTTCAACGTACAACCCCTTAATAAAGATACTTTATTTAGAAATGTGTAAAATATTCCAAACATTTGATATGAATTATGTACCTTTACCTTGATTAATATCTTTTCCAGACATGCCGAGAATTTGTCATTTATATCGAAGAGAAAATAATATGTTATGAGAAATGTGATCCTCGCCATTGAGAATTTATTGTTATGTGCTATGACAAGAATTATATTCTTTTGCCGGCTGAGAATTAGAATTACTGTCAAACAAACGTAACGATAATATGACAGAGTATATTACGTTTTCTTATTAAATGACAGAGTATATTATGTTTTCTTATTAAATGACAGAGTATATTATGTTTTCTTATTAAATGACGTTCCTAAAAATGAATGAGTAACTCAATTCGACTATTTTTTTGTATTTTTTACTCGATAACTAAATGGGTTTTTACCCTACAAAATGAAAAAAATGTTCTAAAGTGGGACAATTAAAGAGTCTGAATTGGTATATTTTCTTACGAGTGCGTAAATGCCTATTTTGTAGAAAAAAAATATTTTGCTTTAGATTTAGGTACTAAAATTGATTAAATATAATGTATTTGTGTGTTGCTTCAAAATTTTCATAACTTTTATATATATATATATTTTTCAATACATGTTTTATATCATAATCCATGTCCAATTAATATAATCACCAATTTTTACTAAAAAAAAGCAAAAAGTTGATATCAAATAATAGATACAGATAAAGTCTGTATGAATAGAAATATCGTCAATAGTGATCCAAACATCCCACACCCTGGAAAGAAGCCTGTCCTAGTATTGAGAGCTTATGAATAATTCATTATATCATTCCCTCATATATATCAAAAGCAGGCTTACAAAATTGCAACTATGATTTGAATTGGGACTGTTTCCCCCAAATTATGCGAATATGTGATATATACGAAATACATTAATAATAAAAGTATGTTATTAATATCAGTCATTAATAAAACCATTCAAACTGTAATAAGCATTCTATTTTCAACAGTTAGAACAACTGAAAGACTTATGCAAGATATTAATGCTTCATATAATCAGCAAAAAATAGCTCTAAGAATAGGTGGTAGTCGAGCACGCTATGGCACGAAATGGGCCAGCTCGCACTGGGGAAGAAACACACCCCCACTTTGTTTTTTTTCTGTTGAAGTTATGCAAGCTGTATGAGGCTTCATAAATAATGAACGTTGGTTGTCCAAACAAATCAAAATAATAAGTAAGTGAATAAATAAATATGTCTAAAGTCTATACATTTAATAAAACTATTTCGGTCCAGAGCCTTCCATTCTACACGCCTAACTTTCACATAGATACGAAAAATCTGTATTAATTCAACATTAAGTATAAATGTATAATTGATATATCATATAACGCTATTTTCCAAGATACGAAAACTACAAAATCTGAAGTAAATCGTATCACAGAGTTCTGAATAAAATAATAATAGAGAAACCACTTACGGTTTTATAGCACTTATATCAATAGAAAAGTATTAACATCTGAAGACACATTGAATTTGGGACACGGATCACGTCGCAACACGGATGGGTATCTTTTTTCGCTCATATTGAGTGTACCATTCAATGGCGGGGTGCGGTTGGGCTGTCTAGATCGTTCATCGGACAGGGCCGTCGAGTTATGGGAGCTTAGGAATACGATATCGTACATTTTCGTACATTTCTATGGTTTTTTTGAGTTAAATGTATATTGCAACATGGTAGGTGTTTTAGTAAAGACTCAATTTGGACAAGTTTTAGGGAACAAAACTGTCTAATTACGTAGCTGGCTGGTTTAAGAAATTAATCCTTTTGGCTATATTCCATATCGTATAACCCTACGAGGTGATATAATATATTATTGTATTATAAAAAATATATATTTCTTTAGAACATCAATCATAAATTGGTAAGTAAAGTTTTCATATGAATTTTTCTGGCATTTGCGAAGAATCTGCATAAACACTATAAATAATTTCTACACAGAACTTATTCAAGAGTTTCATACATCGTTTCGTAGCACATAAAATAGAGAATGTTATAAAATCACTATGTTTCACATTTTATATTTTATAGTAAGATGGAGCAAAAATGTATTCAACAAATTGTCTTTTGCTCATCCACCTTCTGGAATTCGGATCTGGTATCATTCAGTTATTTTTTTGTAATATACTGCCTCTTTTGTTGAAAACTGCTGTGCAGAGGTTTTCCTCAATAGCGAGGCCAATGTCACCTTTTCCGATGTATTAGCGGCATAATGGACTCTGGTTATTCTGAAATTATATAAAAGGTAATCAATAAAACGAAGATGTTGTCATATTGGGTTATAGATAACGCTTTATTGTCTTGAAGTAGAAACCTTTTTGGAAGATAAATAAACGGACACTTTGGGGCCTATTAATTATTGTTATACCCCAACGTTGTTAGTGTTTTCATAGGTCTTTATTTATCTAGGTTAGAAACAGATATAGCATTCTTTATCTTTTATTTCATGCTGTTTATCATGAATGTCTTCAGAACAACGATATAACGATACATTTTTTTTTATTAATAAAAATGTACATATATATTAAATTGAAAATATTTTTATTATTTCGAACAGTCTTAAGGGGAAATTTTTCTGTCTTTGCAAAAACTTGTGCGTCTTGGGTATTGGTGAATTATTACACAATAAAATGTCATCTCTAAAATGTCAAATTTCGATCAATTATGACACAATTTGTACATAATTTTTTAATACGATATTACACGAATCTTGAAAATGAAACCCAGGATTGTAAAATCAGCTTAGAATATGATTATAAATTCATGATATATTTACGAGTAAATTATGCTGCAAAATAACTGTATGCTCTGACAAGAATTAAAATCACAATACGTATAAAATGTTTATTTCCGTTCCATTTTCTTTTCCCCAATTCGAGTGTTTAATTTTTAAAGACCAGTCTAAATTGAAAACGGTGTTGTAATTGGCAATTACCGAAATTGTTACAGAGGTTGCCTACTTCAATATTTAAATATGACTTAAATTATCGTGTAAGCGGGCGTTTCATAGCTTTTCTTTTCGTATATATTATTTTTTTTAATATCATTAAATATAGGTTTGAGTAAGAGTTCGCCGGAAAGCCTTTGAGCATTATACAAGTACATTATATACATTTTAATTGACTAGCTTTTGCGCGGCTCCGCACGCATTAAATTCGGAGTAAGACTCCTTTCCCCCCTCCTTTTTGTCTATGTTATTATACACAATATAAACATTTCTCTTGAATCACTCTATCTATTAAAAAAAATCCATCAAAATCTGCTGCGTAATTTTGAAGATATAAGCATACACACACACAGACCGCAGACAGCGACTTTGTTTTATACTATGTAGTAATGAACAACCTATATCGTACATCCATAAAAAAAACTCGAAATTTTTTACATGTCATCCGTAATTTTTATTTAAATCTTCTCAAAATCAAAATTAATTTAAAATGTTCCTGCATTCTCACAAAATGAAAGTATGTATTGACATCCCATTATTATGATTGAACTGAAATACCTTTTGTTTGACTCATTTATCAATAAAAATTCCCCAAAGAATGAATCTTTGTCAGCGTTGTGAAAGCGGCGAATATTTTTGCGTTCTCATTTCTTTAAGGTCAAAGAAGGATCTCGGCTCCAATACTTATAAAATATGGGGAGAAATTTTAAGAACACGCTCCTTTATCGGAAATTCTTGACGTCGGACAAAGCATTAAATTATTTGTATAAAAGGTAGCTTAAGGAAAAATAATGTAAAGCTGGTACCTATGCAATTATTATATGGTGCGCTATGCAATTAAGTACTATATTTTAAAGCTTCAAAAAAGTGGAGGTTCTCAATACGATTGAATTTTTTCTTGTGTTGGGTGCCATTCATGTAATTTTACTTGGCGGATTTTGAAGATTTCTTTTTTAAATGAATTAAAAGTTTTATAGAACTAAAATGCCTACTTTTAAATGAGAAATGTTTACAAAATAGAAACAATTTGATCACGATGCAGGATTCGAACCTGCGTCTTTTTGCTAAGAGACTAGCCTATGCTACAGTTTGGCGAAAAGAGGCGGATTCGAATTCCGCCTCGTGATATAATCTTAAATTATCAGAAAACAACTGAGTAATCAGAAGCGGTTTCTAAAAATTTTCGGGTGAATTCCTATCAAAAACTTAACAATATAGTCACGAGAAAATAGAAGTTCATTTCCATGAATTATAATAAAACCACAATTCAATTAACTTTTACAAATATTTACGCTTCAGCAATTGTTTTGATCTGAACAGTCAGCCATTATTTTATAGCGTCTTCCTAAAACAAGATTTATGAAATTCCTATTCTTTGATAAAAGATTTTTCACACTTTCAATTTAATGCTTGTTTTGCTTGGAATAATGTCACGTTGAGCGAATGGGCATTAAAGTTTTGAAGAACTTAAAAATGGTTAAATAATATACAGACTTAAAGAGAAGAAACGTCAGGTTAATTTATATAATAAATTTATCGCGTTTTAAAGCCTTTATTTTCTACATATACAAATTTGTTAATTCGTAATTTTACGTAACTATCGTAACGCCAAAATGCAATATCTGCAAATTAAAACAAAGAAAATAGTGAACGTAATTCGAAGCATTCGCATAGCAATCCTTACTTGTGCAATACACAATTTGATAATGTTTTTTAGTTTAGTTTAGTTCTTTATATTCCATTTTGAACTTACGAAGAACATTCCAGATTAAACTCAATCTGTTTTGGTTCTCCATTGACTAGCTAGAAACGATCGAACTATATAATCACTTTAAAATTCATGCAATGGAGCACTAAAACTGCATATTATATAATATACAAATAATGATATTAAACCTTGTATTTGTGAAGCGGTTTCAAGCGTTGTTACATGCAAGATACCGTCTCCAATTTCGTCTCATCGTGAATACACATGAATAATTCAGGCTATGCGCTATCAGAACCTACTTCCCTAACGAGCTGACAGATGATAATAAATTAACTTATTTCCTTAAAATATTACATTTTAGTTAAATCTTTATGTAAAGTCTGCTACCGCAACTATTGCGAGATGCAAGTATAAATGTGCAATGTATATTATATAAATAAACGTTTATGTTATGCAAAGGAAAAAACCTTTTTTTTTCGTAATTTGTAATATTGCTTTTCTCTTATTAATAAACAATTTTAATCCTACTAATATTATAAATGTGAAAGTTTGTGAAGATGTGTAGTTGTAAGAAGTGTATGTTTGTTACTCTTTCACGCAAAAACTATCGAATCGATTGCAATGACATTTGGTACGCAAATAGCTGGGCAACTGGAATAACATGTAGGCAACTTTTATCCCGATATTCCTACGGCATACAGACTTACGCGGGTGAAACCGCGGGGCGCAGCTAGTAGTTTATAGAGCATCATTTACACAAAGTCAAAAATTACAAAAAATCAACAATCATCAAAAATGTCTGAATAGTTCAAATTTTCATTTTAAAATACTGTTATCCAATTTAATATATTTTCGTATGAGATAGTTACTCTTTAGATTACAATTGTCTAAATTAAGCGGGTACACACAGGGCGACGAAGATGCCGCGCGTAGTTTCTCATCTATTCTGCCATGGTCGAGGAAAGTGCGCGTACCGCCGCGTGCTAGTGGCCGCGCTACCGAATGTCAGTTTTTCGTTTAGTTCAAAAGTACCATGTCGTTTGACATATGCTGTATTAAAAAATATATAAATTATTTGTTTAAATTAAATTGACTCACAAACTGATTGGAATACATCTAGTGAGCAAAAAAATGATTTTGTGAGGAGTTTCCGCTCTTCTATAATACAATAAACATAGAAATAAAATGCAAATAAAGTCATAAAAAAGCAGACATGAATTAAATCTCTGAATAAGTGTATGTGTACGTGTTTGTATGCCTCACTTAAGCTGTCATCTCAATATGCGGTGCCATGATATCTTAACTCTCAACCAAACGAACTTGCCGTGCATGTAAGAAATAAAAAAGCTGTCTTGAACTGTTTAGAATAAGAATGTACTGCAATTCTACATATCTGCGTAATTGGTGTAGTCAGTTGATAGGACGGACTGTGCCAATGTCCAGTGTAAGAGTTAGAGTCAGGTCATGTATCTCGACAATAATTCATCCAACAGATTATTAAAACACGATTAATATCCGACACGCGCAGCAACTTCACGATGTTACCGAGGCAGCTACGTTTATTCTATGACCGTTTTCTATGCTACTCACTCTATTTGAACCCGCCTAATAAATAGTTAAATATAAATACATATGCTCTAACGTAAATCACTCAAAGAGACATTCACCCATGTATGCATGGATAAAAATCTATTTCTATTTTCTGCACATTTCATAAAACAGCCTTAGCTGTGCTGAATGACCTTTCTTTAAGCGGAACGTTAAAGGGTCTTTTACTCTTGATTCAAGCAACATTACCCAAATCGGCCACTTAGAAATCCTAAAAACACTTTCCTGCCATTTACCTATTCACTCGGAGAAAAACTTTAAATGGTTCTGGATAAAGTATTTGCAAAATAACCTACTTTCGAGAGTGATGTTAAAGACATTTTTGTTTATCTTTCCGTGCGTAAAATAGTTTTGTTATTTTAGATTATTCAGAAAAAAATCGATTATTTTTACTACTTTTATATAGACGGTGCAAAAAATAGCAATATTCAACTCGCTTTATTCGTAGCGATTCATTACTCAGCTTATTAGCGTTTGGATAAAGATAAATCTGAGTACATTTATCATACTTTGAGCATACTTCGCTAAAGTTTTATACACTAAATAATTTCACGTTAATATTGCTAAGTCCAGACTACAAGCTTCAACTAATATAGAACTTTGCTACTCTTTGAACACTGAAGCGTTGTCCGTAAAGTGAACGTTTGTTTAGTTCCGAAATGCTGTGAGTGAAAGATATTTTGACATGAACAAGTGTTGTAAAAACCACAGAGCAGATAAAAGTTAGGTTAGAAACGAAATAGTGACTGCATAATATACTACCTTCATGCTGTAGACCTAGACAGACCTGTAACAAGACAAAGACAAATGCCAAAACGCTTGTATAGACTTGTATACATATTCGTTTTCTATAAACATGTAAGAATGAAAAAAAAATCTTATCCAGAAAGTTGTGAACTTCCCGTATTTGTTCTGACCGGGGACATGGAACATAGGCCCCTTATGAGGGTCAGGCCATAATCTAGCTCTGCCAAACCTGGGCTGGCCCAGTGCGGGTTGGTAGATGTCACATGCTATAAAACTTTTAATTATTAGGCATGCCGGTTACTTCGCGATGTTTTTCATGTTGTGAGCAGCGATGATGTTGTTCAGAGAATTGAAAAATCTGTATATTTGATTTCCGGTTTTTCGATTTAAGTGCGACATTTTAATCACTGAGCGACCATTATCCTATCCTATCCTACTAATATTATAAAGGCGAAAGTTTGTAAGGATGTGTGTGTGTGTTTGTTGCTCTTTCACGCAAAGAGTACTGAACCGATTGCATTGAAATTTGGTACGTTGACAGCTGGACAACTGGAATAACTTATAGGCAATTTTTTATCCCGATATTTCTACGGGATACGGACTTACGCGGGTGAAACCGCGGGGCGCAGCTAGTAATTGATAAAAGTGTTTCTCATTCGAGTAAATCAACGCTTTCTACCCAATTTTCCGACTTCTACCATAATGTGTAACAATATTCATAACTATGACCAGATGTATGTAACGTCATATGTGACCTAAAGTTTTACCAACTAAATATTCGGACTAATGCTTTTGGATTCCTACAGATCTTGATTAAATAACGTACTGGTTTGATATATTAACTACAAATGGCTACCTTATATCATTACTCAATCCATATAAAATTCCATTTATACACCTACGAATTATTGAACAAAAAGGGCTTATTGGAAGCTTGTATTTATAGCCCCTATCATTAGCGATCCCACGCGAAATATCTATTCTATATCTTCTACTTTTATTGAATATTAGTTGGGCTTTTACCAAACAGGCTATTGTTACACTAAAATAGTACATAAACTTTCAGTTGATTTCTAATTTTAAATAGAATTGTTTGTATAAGCTGAAACGGTATCTACGCTGTGTAATATTGGTTCCACATCTCTCGAATTCTTTCTTGCGTTTTTAAGCGCGATACAATTTAAAAAGAGAAATTGAGAGAGATGAAAAACGATGCTTCGTTTTCCTACTATTCATTAAATATTTAAAAAATCAATAGACATGAGATTAATCCACTTTAATAATTAAGCCTTAAAAGTGCTTTTAAATAAGAATTTCAATATATACTCGCTGCATATTATATTCATCAATAATCTGCTTCATAACAATATATATGCCTTCAAACTTATCAAAGACCCAAATGAAAGAAACCGAATTACAATTAATCAAGTTCCTAAATCCTTCTTATCGAGTTTGCAGCTCGTTAGTGAAGTGTTGCTAGAAATTTCGTACAACCTCACACGAGTGAACGTGAAAGAAACTAATCGAATCGAAAGTTGCTTAACCGCCAACTTATGTGTTTGTAACAAGGGTATAGATAATTTTATTACATCCCTCCACTTCGTTCTATATTTCTGCGACTCAATGTTATTTTATATCTATCAATTGTGATGCTGAGCAAGATAATATAAGAGTAAATTAGGCTTCTGAAATATGAAATACAGATATATTATATAATAAATAGATAGATGATTTCCGAAATATTGAAACAATATTTCCATTGCCAGTATTTTCTTCACATATAGGTTTACTTTTAATGACGTGTCATGAAGTTATAAAATAACCAAATTTAACTAACGTTACGTTTGTATCCCGTAGGAATATCTGGATAAAAAGTTGCCTATGTGTTATTCCAGACCAAAAATAATAACGATCGGTTTAGTAGTTTTTGCGTGAAATAGTAACAAACATACACATATCTTTACAAACTTTCGCATTTATAATATTAGGAGGATAGGATTAATAGGATAGGATAGGATTGAATATCATACTATTCACACTATATTCTACTCTAATATTATTAATGTGAAAGTTTGTTTGTTTGGATGTTTGTCTGTCAATCACGCTGAAACTACTGAACGGCTTTTGATTAAATTTGGTATACAGACAAGGTATGAGCTGACTTAGGTGATAGGACACTTTTTATACGATTAAATGCTCCCATGAGATAAAACAGGAATCTTGATATCCGGGCGGAGCCAGGACGCTCGTCCTGTCCGCCTAGTTTTTAATAAAATTGAGTTAATCCTCTTCACCTACCTAGAAATGCCAATTATGTTTCCATAGTAATATAACAAAGAATGTTTTATTAAAGATGATAAGAAGGATAACTAAAAAAACTAAAGCTCCAAATTATATAAAGTGAACATTAATGCGTAGGAAGTTTATGAAGAAGTCACGTTACGGTATAAATACAAAAACTATTCGTTCATTAAATTTAAATAAATCGAATCTCAATTTTCTATTTATCTGCGGATGTACATAACATGCTTATAACGGTGAAGTAAAACATCGTGAGGAAACCGACATGTCCGAGAATCAAAAGTTCGACGACATGTGACATCTGCCAACCCGCACTTGGCCAGCGTGGTGGATTATAGCCTGAACCTTAGGGAGGCCTGTGTCCCAGTTGTGGGAACGTATAAGGGCTGATGATGATGATGAAATCGAATCTCGTTCTGTCGTTGAAAAATCAATACCCCTTTGTTAAGTCACGTCCCAAATAATTGTCAGTTGATTGTATCGTTAATATCGAGTCAAACATTGAAACGGATCTTAATAACCCAAGTGATATTGGATGATTTCCAAAACATTGTTCGACAGACAACCGAATAAAACACCGCATTAGTACGCTATAATTTTCGTTTATGCCCATCTTTATTGCTCTTGTTATGGTCGCTTTAAATTCTTTTCTAAATAATAAGAATGGTATAAAGTTGATAGTATATGTCGTGATGATGAAATTAGATGTTAGATTAGGTCTATGATCAAATATAAATCATTTGATGTGTATGTGGTAGTCGAGCATGCTTCGGCTCGAATTGGGCCAGCTCGCACTGGGAAAGTACCACACCCCCACAGAAAACCGGCGTGAAATAGCATTCTGCTTTGTTTCGTTCGGTGAGTGGGGAAGCCGGAGGCCCATATCATTTTCCTTACCCTTCCCAGTCCTTTCCGTTATTCCTCTCCAATCCTTTCTTAATCCCTTCCCAATTTAAAGTCCAGACCTTACGGACCAGGCCTTACTGTCTGCAATGGAATATATGCCTCTAAATGTTCATGGACGGTGGTAGCGCTTCAGGCGCCCGAACAGCTCCATTGCCGACTGTGACACAAAAAAGAAAAAAAAATTGAGATTTTAGGATAATCGATTTTCTGGTCATAGGTACCAGCTATATATTTCAATGTACCACGTAGAGGATCCTTTTTGTGAACATGAACATTTGTGTCGACCTTGATTAAAGCTAATCAACAAACAACATCATCAGCCCATATATGTTCCCACTGCTGGGCCACCACTGATTAAAGCTAATAATCATTTTCAATTATAGGATAATTGTAACGGTGTGTATTGTGTGTGTGTCAAATAATAACAATTGTTCACTTTTTCTAATTTATAACCTGTTTATCATTTCAATGCCATCATCAGTAAACACATGGATCACTACATATATAGCGCATATTATGCAATACATATTAGCGTATTCAGAATATCCATAGATACAGACAAAATAAAGACTCAACTAAAATCAATAGAAAATTTAGAAGTGGCAATCATTTATATGCTCACATTACTAAAGTAATTGTCAAATAAACGAAGATCAAGTCTCATTGCAACTTACACGTTAAAACGTTAGTTTTGTTATATAAATATAATATAAAAGCTATAATCTTAAATAATATGTAAAAAAATCTCACCTAAATAAAAGGTCGTGCGCAAGGGATGTAAAATCCAGGCAATATTATCATAGAGGGTTGTTAAGAGAGCGACGTGGGATCTCGGAAGCGTGTGTGGAATAATGAATTTAATAATACTTTGTAGACAGTGTGATGTATTCGGAACTAGAATGATACGAAAACTTTGAATAAGTATAGATCCGAGAACGCTCTCGTCATAGAATGTTTCCGTATGATATGGAAATGTCGGAAAGTTTTTATTCTAATATTAATGTTATACGGCAAAACAAATTAAACAATTTATCGAGTATAACAAGAAGTATATATTTATTGCTACCATATATTACGAGCTAAGACATATCATGTTCATGTGTTATTCATTTCTAAATGAATCTGAATTTAATTAAATTAACAACGCCCATAGGGGCCAATCAATCAAATCTCACCCTTTGTGGAAATTACATCCATCACTCCATATCACATATATCCTTGATCCTGATCATATAAGCTGTTTACTTGTATTCATATTGTTCGTAAACAGCATAAATAACAAAGCATGTACACATGTTTATTGTAACTATGCGAGATTTTTATCACGAGGAGATCTGATACAAAATACAGTTTCTAAGATTTAAATTTAAAACGAAAACAGGAAGTGTTAGTCTTAAACAGGAAGTCTTTATATAATAGTAAAGGACTTTTAAAGAACTTAGTACTTCAACATTTGAAGTACTTAGTTCTTTAAAAGTCCTTTATTATTATATAAAGAATCGAAAAAACGCAACGTCTAAGTTTTGGTTACTTGTTTATAAGAAGATGAAAAAGTATTACCCTCTTACTGCAATCCTTGTCGGGATAAAACTGACCCCACGTGCATTTCCCTAACAGCTAGAACAAACAAAATAAGCTATTACCAAGGCATCATAAACATGATAAATGCAAGCAAAAGTTTACGAGTTGCGACGTTCCTGCTAAAAGCAGTGATACCGCATCACGTACACCATTACTACATTCGGTTTGGGTACGTGTTGGCATTTTATTTAAGACGCTGGGAAGTTTGAAATGTACTTTGCAATTGAACCTGCTGGGGAAAATTTTTGTTTCGATACATATTGCGGAATTATTGAATGTTTTATAAGTACATTAATGTGATTTAGTTAGCATAAGATGTATGTGTTTTTGTTTGAATTTATTGATAAGTTTTAATTTGGTATTTAAAGGCGTATTATCACAACTAGTCCCATGTTTTATCGCAAGTCTTATTAGAAGCCACGTATCATAATCAATTTATGTTACAAATGAAATAAATGTGAAAAATTTTAAAGACTGATAGATACAAGAGAAAGTTGTTCAGTGCGATGTTGAGCGTATATTCAATCAGTATCTATCATATGCAAAATTACACGTGACGCAGCTTGAGCATATACACCGTCTCTAAACTTCGCGTCTGAGAGCCTATATATATTCCGTTTAATTGCTTAATTCCCCGCACGTAACGAAACATAATTACGGCAGTCACACTACCATCACTCACGCCTTGATTATGATTTGTGAACATCACGCACGTCGGATTACTGATTAGCGGTCAGCGCGTATGAGCCTTAATCCGGAATGACCGGGCGCCCGGATAATTTGTGACGGATAAGTCATTATCGCGCATTAAGCCGGTTATTACGGTCACTGGGCTATGAATGTTGATAAAAAACGTAAAGGCCGCACACTGTGGGTGGTTCTGTGTTCTGTTTTATTTTACCAAGTGAGCAATTGAAGTGTAGAATGACCAGTAATAATGACATGAATTAAATGTATATACATCAGTAAGTATATAATAAAAATTCATAAAACAAAATAATTTGTGTCAGTTTATAAAATTTATAATATGTATAGAAATGATTCAAATGATTTTACGATAAAATAAGATCGATTTTATTACACGTTTACTCAAAGTCGAGTCTACAGTTAAAACTACCTAACTAATATTATTGATACAAAAAATTCCTATAAACACTCCACTGATCTCTAAAAACGGAAAACGGTTTGCAAACGAGTAATAGATATTGTTTTGGGCGAATGTGAATTTTTATGTCCCGTGGGGTTAACGACCTTTAATATTGTTGGGATAAGGTTAATGCAATACACCTGTCGAGTTAGGATACTTTACTAAGGGTTACAAACGTGACGGCCCTATTGTACCTTTTTATAAATGACTAGCTCCTGCTCGCGACTCCGTCCGCGTCATTATGATGTTATGTGGTCTCACCTTTTTTAATTAGTTACATCCGAAATTAAAATTTATAAAGCGGCTCTTTTAAATTCCGGTCAAAAAATGTGATTACAAAAATCTGAAACTAAAGGTATTTTTATTTACCTTTAGTTTCAGATGCCTTTTTTCCGACCTTATCGCCACTTCGTTTTTAGCGGATGTCATCTCACTAGCAACTAGGTACGTACGTACCATATCAAATTTCAAAATGCGATATAATTAATAAAGGACTTTTATACAAATATGTAAAACCCTTAAACGCACTTATTACCAGTTTATCTTAATTAATATTTTATCCTATTATAAATTCTTGTGGACGCCTACTAATTATTGAATTCCTCAATCTCATATTTTAACAAAAAACCATCGTAGCAATTTTCAAGAACGCTAAGATAGCCTTAATTCAGCCCTATTTCAAATCCCTTTTTAGCATAGATCTGCTAGGTACAATTTACTTAATTTAAAATGACTAATATAGAAAGTTAAGAACTTTCATACAAATTTATTAAATTCAGTTTATTGTCTTAATGTAGCCCTTTTGAAAAATCCGTTCTTAATCGACATCTGTAAATTATAATTCCAAGTAGGTATGTAGGTCTTAAAATGAAGGAATTCAGTAATGTTACAGGAACTAAATTAAGAGTTAATTCAGCCTTATAACAAAATCCGTTTTTGGCGGACATCCACTAACTATTCTTCTACTTCTACTAACTTCCCTAATTTCTAGTTTGTAACACAGAAAAACGGACTCAGATGCAAACGTGCGGGAGCTCTTAGGTATCCTTAAACAAGTTCTATTGCATAATCTATTCTCAATCGATATGAACAAACTATAAACTTTTTCAATTTCAAGTTGTAACACAGAAACAAAGAACTCGTCTAACAGTTTTTGTGATTTTTTTAGAATTTAACATAGTAAGTAACACCTGGATCACCCTGAGATGTAATATATTAATATATTCGAAGTATTTTCGAGGTCTTCTATAAGTTGGTTATATGTACTGCAGCGTGTTTATAATATCACACAGTAAATCTATTTAATGCACGTTAAAATAAAAATAATAATATCAAACGAACAGATAACAGTATTTCACAATCACATCTCATCAACAAAGGAGCAGGTTTGAGATTCAATACATCTAAAGCTGATTCAATAATATTCGGTTATAGCCAGTCCTCAATTTGTTTACCAACTACATATCTACGTTTTGTGTGTGTAAGCACTTCTATTGATATTAAATTTAGATACGGTGAATGTAGATATAGTGTCTCAATAACCTATATACAATGTACATTATTGATTCGCACGTTTTGGTGAATATATAGCCAAGTATTATAAAATTATCTCGAATACGATTTCGTATCTTAATTATTTGCCATTAATATAAATATATTGAATAAATACTTATGAATACAGATTGGTCAATGCTTTATATTTGTTCAAGTTATGCTCATATTAATTTCGGAGAAAAGAAATATTTTAATACAGTTCTCAGAATCTTTATTAAATTTCATTTTATAAAAACCCTTCAATTGAAAATACATTTATGCAGCATTTTATATTGTTATATCAGTTTGATAGCTTACATAGCGATGATTAATAAATTCAATAGTGATATAAATGACCGAGGTTTGGACTTAGGTAAGTTTATTGTTAGGATCGGCACATAATTTCTGAGATAAGGTCGGCCCGGGGACAGAAACTATTCAAGCGTCTTGACAATAAATCTTGCCATTTCTATTGTCAATCCCTTTCTAAGTTTAAGTCGTTTTATATACAGATACGACTGGCGAATTGCATATTATCGTCCTATTTGTATTTATTCATTTCACAGTGTGTAAACGATGGGTGTGCTAGTATATTTCATAATAAATTGTGTTCATTATGTGTATGTGTAGTCTATGTAATTCTATTTTCAATTATGGACACGTGAAATGGGAAATTGCGATTCGCGATGAGAAAAAAAAGTGCGTTAATATTTTGATATAGTCTAACTCGGATCCATTTCTATTGGACTTTTTATGTCAAGTGTAACAAACAATTTTTTTAAATTCTGTTTATCCCTCCTCAATTTATATATTACACCACTTATTACCACAACCTTCTTTTGTATGTATGTATGTTTATACAGATACGATAATATATATGTCAGGTAGAAGTAAAACGGGGAAATACTTTTCGTTCAAAAGCTATCTCCGTCATCTCTTTGTCTGAACAAAACATTCAGTGTTTAGCTCACTAGACACGTACCACTGATCTACGCTGCGCTCGGCAGCATACGTCGTAGAAAAGTTAATCAAACGTGAATTTCACTTAGTGACCAGAACTCGTACATTTTGAAGGACCATTTCATTGTCGATGGAGTGCACCATCAATTTGGCTCACGCCGTCCGCACGCGGCCCCTCTGTGGACGACATGCGAAACGTTTTATTACGGTCCACGAAAACATCGTTACAATACCGCAGCCTCGGGCTTTGTAAAAGCAGGAAAAACGGTCAAGATCGATTGTTTTGAACGAGAAATCCGAGCAATTTTTCCTATGAAACCTTGGCTTTTAAATTGGATTTTGCAAAATGGCACCAAACTTCGTATATTCCTTTTCAAATTGACTATCCGTAGTGTCATAATGCAAGATTAGAATAGGGTAAAAAGGATTCTTCAAACATTATATGCTAGTGATTGTTTAGCAATCTTATAAATCGATGGAAAAACATGGAACACCAAGTATTTATTTATTTTGAAAGAGTCTTTCAACTTGCAAAACATTCTCCGTCACATTTATTTTATGAGTACCTTAATTTCCCTAGTCATTGCATCGACTTCAAAGATATACGAGTATTAACATTTATTTGATCGCGTTTTATCATACCTTTAATCTTCTTCAAAGCTGACAATAGCAATATTCATTTAGGTTAAGTAATCATTAGCAGATGCTTTGAAGTCATTTCGAATGAAATTGGCATAATCGCCAATTATTTCTGTAGGCTTTGAATAGTATCTAAGCAGAATTTTGATATTCATTTGCATTAATGTGCCAGTGAGGGTTTGTATAACGCCTACGGAGTTTTATTATTGACTATAATCTCGCGCAGTATGCTGATTTACTAATTCCAAAAAGTAATTTAATTTTATAAGTGAAGTCCCGTGTCCCCTAGTGGGGCATGGGGCAGGTGATGTACATCTGTTTCACTGATCGATTTTCTTTACGGACAAGTGGGTGATCAACCTTCTGTGTCCTGCCAGACCGAGACGTTTTTTTTTTTTTGCGTCCCCACCGGGAATTGAACCCAGGTCCCCTCGGTTCTACGCTCACGCGTAAACCACTGTACCAAGGAGGCGTTCGGTCGGAATTTAATTTTATACGTACAGATATATTTGTTTAAAAAATATCATATTCATTTATTATGAGATATTCACAAATTACTATCCTATAACATTATTTTGTAAACATTTATCGATTTCTTGTAGTCAAAATTCTGGTATGGCTTTTAGGATCGGATCATCCTATCTCTAATTGTAAACTTTATTTTAGGATGAGATCATCGCATCTGTAATTACCATAGCTTCATTCAAATATTAGTGTTTCAAACAAAGTTAAGCTTGCGGCTAATCGAAAGAGCATTAATGGAATTTTTGAAATTCAATCGCTTCTTCAAATTAATTTAAACTTCAATTGTAATGCGAAAATAACAGATTAAATTGACGAGGGTTAAAACTTTTTGTAAACGGCCTAATTTTCATTATATATACCTATAATTCTAATTGCTAGCGATCCCTAAATTTGAATTAATATAGTCTCCAATGAGTCTAAGTAAAATATATTCCAATTAAGTATGACTAGAAAAACCGAAAAATATGCAATGTCTTCGATATTTATAATAACACAGATACCAGGAAAGTGGAAACAGACTCATATATACCAAGTGAAATAATTACCGTACAAGTTTATAAGTGTTTACCAAAGTAATTACCATCATGGTAAAAGTGTAATGAATTAAAAAGGATTAAATTTTTCAAATTTTCAAGTTTTCAATACTTGGGTGAGGTTTCGTCTAAAACATATATATAGAAGAATTCTGATGATTAATATTGTATTTTTATGCATTTTATTTTCTTATGTTACAAACGTAGATACAAACAAAATTCTTACACATATCAAAGCATTATATTCTTTCAATAGTATGAAAAATAATATTGAAGATAGGCACCTCCAAGATCCATTAATTATTGTTATGTGACTTTTGATTTCAGTGACAATGTAAGAGAAAATAAATCGCAAAAATACACAGCGATTAGCTAGTACGTACTTTCATATTATTATAAATAATGTTAGTTTAGCACGCTTGCTACATATAATGTGTATTAATTGTTTTATACACATTACATGTTTCAAACTATTTATATACCCAATTTCATGAAAATCGGATAAGTGGTTTAGCCAAAAACAAGATACCAACAAAAAGAGAAGTCGCACAACCAACAGAAAGCATTACATTAAATAAATCATACAAACAAAAGCATTACACGGTATGGTATAATTTTTTCTGTCAGTTCAACCATAGGGAATTCCTACGCATTAACACAATTAGAACAATAAACCCATTATTTTGAAGTTGTAGGTGCTTTGTAGTGAGGCTTAAATTAAGCACATGAGACGAAATTAAAATCTGCGGTTACATTTCTAGAGCAGATCCACTAATATACTTACGTAAATGTATTTCTACAAAATGTGTGAGTGCGTAATTAAATCTGTTCCGCTAAGAGCGTTTATAATGTGTATGCATCCAAATAAATGCGTTTTGTTTCAATTAAATTTGTAATATGAAGTCTTAGTATTTTACAATTAAAATACTAAGATTGTAAGCGAGTATAACCACAGATTATCAAATAAGTACTAATGTAGGTGTGGCTCTCTGGTACGAGTATTTACTAAATGTTATACGATTTTGTTAGATTCAAGTGAATTTTAATATTAATATGATTGTATGTAACACGAATAATATAATCCGTATTGATATTATCATCGCGAAAACGTGTTTATTTGTTAGTTTATATGTTACGTCGTAACGATTATAGAATACTAGCTGGACCCGCGGTTTCACCCGCGTAAGTCCATATCCCGTAGGAAAATCGGGATAAAAAGTTGCTTATACATTTCCATTTGTCCAGCTGTCCACATACCAAATTTCATTACAATCGGTTCAGTAGTTTTTGCGTGAAAGAGTAACAAACACACACACGTTCTTTCAAACTTTCGCATTTATAATATTAGTAAGATGTATGGGTCGTGCAATTATTAATTACCTTGCCAAAATTCGACTATGAACAAAAAAAATATATATTATCAGCGTCTGTGTCTATTGACACTTTGTTTAAAGTTTTATTTTTTATGATTTTATTTTATAAATTCTAGCATATTGCACTCTTTCTCCAAATAAAATATTATATTATATTTCATACTACTTTGATCGCAGTTCTCCTTAAAACGTGTTTATAGTTGTTGCTTGTATTATTCATATTTATTTAAAGAAATAGTGTATCCGCAATATTCTCGTATTAAAAAGCTTTTACGGTTGAGTTCCAGTCGCCACAATTTTTAATATAAAAAGAGAGTATTCTTCGCTTTATAATATATACAATACATACGAGCATAAGATTTCTTATTTGAAAGAAAGTTACTTGTATATATTAACAACTCGCGATGTTTAACGGCACCCACAACACAAATCGCCAAACATTGAGATAAAGGTATCCCAAAAATGTTCCCCCATCGTTTGCCCAAGTAAATGTCTTCCGCTACGATGAGCTGAAGATTTATACGCGAGTATGCCGTGCTTGTAAATAAATTAGTTAGGCCCGAATTTGAGTTTATTTTTTGATATAAGACAAACGAATTAACGTCTGCTTAATTATAAGTGAAACGTTGGACATGACAAATAATTGAATTAGTTGTGGTATTGTGCTGTGAAAATGCACCTAAATGATGCGGTTTTGCATCCCGCGATTTGATTTTTATGATTTTTTGTAAAAACAAATTGCGTAGAATTTCGATAACCAGATAATTGTAGTATTTTCTTTATTGCGTCTGTAAAAATGTCAAATGAGATAAATTTAAAAAAATCGTAATTTTTTATCACATGTCGCGGATCGTTAAAATAATTTGATTTAAACACATTACGCGTAATTACAGTCTGCCATTTAACCACACTTGTATTAAGCGTTGCTCCAAAAAATGAAGTTATGTCTAAATAACACAGTATAATTTGAAATTAGCATATGCATTGTGTATACGAGTTTTCTAAGCTTTTATATCGCGTTCTCGCGGCGAGATTTTTCCCACCGGAAATGTTTGCGCATTTCGTCCATTCAATTGTTTCATGTTTACGAACAAAAATACCGTTTCGCTGTTGAAATTTTTAACTAAATGCATAAAAGTTTATAAAACAAGACACGGGACTGAAAACGAGTCGGGCCATTTTATTTAAACGTATTTCATGGTTAGATAGAATTATGTTTTATGGATACTCCGAACAAATTCTTTTTCTTTTAATTAAGGAAGAAAGCTGGTGCCTGTCCACACAGGCGAGATTTTTGAACTCAGCCTAGAAAGGGCCACTTATCACAATATCTGTTATCTTGTCTCAAATAAAGCAAATCTTGTACTTTGATAAAAAATTATTTTATTTTATTCTTCTCCTAAGGAGTTGTTTTGAAAATTATTTTGAAGAGGTATATTCTGCATATCTTATTCTTCAGTTATTTCGACAACAGGTAAATTATGTGTAAGCGTTGTATGCGTATGGACATATAACAGTGAACAATATTAATGATCAGACTTCTATTTAGTGATATCCAAATCTAGGGATAGACATAGGACGTTTAGTACTGTACAGTCCATTTTAAAAACCTCATGGAACATTCACACTACAAAGAGTTAACAAGTAAATGTAACAAATAACTAGTAGTGTGGGTAAAAACATGTTTTTATTCAAGATTAGTTCTCCACCTGTCTTCGTCCGCGTACTTGAAGGGAATTCCCACGGAAATAACATATTTCACCGCAACAAAATGTAGCCCATATACTAATATAATTTTAAAAATCACTCCTTTCCTGCATGAAAGAAAGACAAACAGACGAACACACATTCCCATTTATAATTTAAGTAGACTTTACGGGTATTATCGAGTAAATGTTGGGTAAATTGCTGTAGTTGTGAAACATTTTCATACGTTACAAATTAGATAAAATAATAAATATAGTATAAATTTTCCATTCAACAGGATACTAAGTAAGAATCAATAGTGATGCTAATTGGATGTATACTATAATCACATTTAGCCGCATTAATTTAAATCTGTTTTAGATAAACCGACAGTGATTTATATTAGGTATTGGGTCGGTGATTTTAATATAAGCAATGCACTCAATAAGTTTTATCGTAATTATAACATACATGACACAAGCTATGCGAATGCTGTCACCCACTAAAATGCTTGATATAAAATTATACTATGTTAAATGAGTGATGGAAACTATATGAAAATTATATTATGTTAAATGACTGACCGCCTGCTTGGTACAGTGGTTAACGCGTGAGCGTACCGAGGGGTCCTGGGTTCGATTGCGGGTGGGGACGCACAAAAAAAAACGGTCTCGGTCTGGCAGGACACAGAAGGCTGATCACCTACTTGTCCATAAAAAAAAATCGATCTGTGAAACAGATGTATATCATCTGCCCCATACCCCACTAGGGGACACGAGACTTCACTAAATGAGTAATGGACATTAGATATTGTAGGTGGAATTTACACCTATACTATCTACTACTACATTTAAAGGCAACCGTTGTTAAATTTATTTGATTTAAGTCAATCGATGAACAAATTTTGGACCCTAAATCAAAGCGGTTCAGTGATGATGTTGAATATCAAGTAATAATGTTATTTTATGTATTAAAGAGTTATAAATAAATGTAATATAGATGTTCATCAACTAAATAGAGATTTCGAAAGAATTGCGTAAGCAATACTACCTAATATAATAATGGACAACCGGCCGTGCAAATTGCTGGAATAAAATAAATGTTTACGTCAGTTACATTAAATTTCACCCACTAAATATTAATTTTATACTTAGGATATGATCGGTACTTATAGTGAATCGATTGAATTTGTATGGTCATTTAATACGGGTTATTCTTGTCTGATTTTACAAAAAGGCAGTAAGCTATTTTTGTGAGTTCTGAACGCTATCAAAAATAAATGATATTAAACAACTTCATGGGCTATTTGAAAGCAGTTATAATGGTAATAAAAAATCCAAACGCCGAAGCCGAAGCTTTATAAATAAAAGTTAACGTTGCATTATCATTAAATATCAGCAGACGAAACAACATACCTATGTAAAAAACCTATGTAAAAAAATAAATAAAGCTAAATACAGACAGGGTATAAGCTGACTTGGGTGATAGGATACTGGTTATCCCGATTATATGCTCCTTTGGGATAAAACAGGATGTTGATATCCGGGCGGAGGTGAAACGAGCGTCTAGTCTTAATATATAAAAATACAGTGTCATGATGTATGTTCCCAATGAACTCTTCTCCAACTCAACCGATTTTGATGAAATTTGCCATTTCATGTGTAATTTGGTCCAACTTAGGATATAGGATGGTTTTTATTTCGGTTAATTATCCCAATAATCCATAATCTTAATATTTTCAATTATTACTCAGCCATAGAAACGCGTAGCCGGGTATGTTAGTATTATATAAACTCTGGGCAAGGATTAAAAAAAAAGTCCCTAATCGACTTTCTCTAGACATATTCGTATACTTGAAAGAGCCTGTTTAAAATTTCCTTTTAATGTTGGTAATCAAATCAAGACTTACGATGTAAATCGTTACTAACTAAATTTTAAATAATGACACTTCTTAACTAAATTTTAATAATGAATTCTTTTTATAAGCAAAAAACATAACTTCTGTTGAAAATTTTAATTACAGAAACATTTTAATACATTTTTATTAGCTTTATGAACGTTAATTATTGAAACATTCCATTTCTTTAAAAGGAACGTGAATTTGTTATTTTGTTTTATAATATGAATGATAGTAAGATCTTTTGTAATCTATATAACACTGCAGAGTTGTGTTTATAGTCACGCGTAAAAATCAATTAATAAATTATCTTATTTAATCGTTTATTAGACAAATAATTTTATTTTATTTTTTATAACAAAAAACTAAACCAACGTAAAATCGGTTCATCCCTAAAAAGTTATGAAGTAACAAACACAAAAAAAAAACAGTAGAATGGACAACCGCTACCTTTATGAAATCGGTTGTTAGTCGAGCATATTTCACATTCCACAAATTTGATTTTAAATCAATACGGGGACCTAGAGTTACTTTCATTATCATAAGCCCGTATTTGTTCACTGCAGACATTCTATTAGGGTCTCGTTCTAGTAATGTGTGGAAAGTCACACGTCTTATTATAATTAAACTATTGATTTCATGAATAATGCTGGTTACCGACTCACGAATTTTTAATTGAGCTACATACAAACCACTGACTCATCGCTGTTGTAGTTACTTTAGCATTCGCAAATTATTTCGATTTTATCATAAATCAATATTCGTTACAGTGTAACTCTCTTAGCAAACTAAAGTTTATGAAGTACGATTTTTCGATTAATTAAAGGCGAGAGTGGAAGAAACTAACAATGTGCTTGAGAATTTTAACGTTCGTGGTGTGACTTGGCCCGATTCCAAAATCTTATTGGATCATGTCCAGTGGATTTCTCGTTTTTACTCCGTGCAAACTATTCGATCTAGCCTAACAGATTCTGATTATGTCGAATTGAGAAAGCCTTTCCTTTTTATTATTGTTTCAAGCTGTTGAAATATTGGAACAGAGATTGTTACTTCGCAGTAAACTTTCGTCTTTATAAACAGACTCACAGTTATTGGATGTAGCGCCATCTCCTGTTCAATTGAGCGAAGTTTGTTTTACAATATTGACATATCGTCAATGCTGAATATATTTTCTCAAATTCCTTCACGTGATTGTAAAATGCAAACTGATCATCATTGGTTATATATAAAGCGTACCTCAACCTAAGAGCAATTAATATCGTTTTTTTTTTATGTCTATCTTTCAAATTCATCAATCTTTAATGTATCAGTTTTAGACAAAATAATTAGAATGTTTAAAAAGGGGATTATTTTATCTACGGAAATATACGCAAATTCAGTTGTAGAATTTTCAATTTCATATGTGTAAGTGTAAGTAATAATTTTATTACAACTCGGGTTGATCTATGTAGTGAATCGGAAAGACAGACTCCTGAAAAACAACGGATTACTTTGTCTTTTCGTACCGTGACACCTTTATAGCAGGCTCATTGCATAGTTAAAACGTAATTTTTCTAGCCGTTGTGGTGACGTCACTCGAAATATTTTAATGATAAATTCTTATCCTTACCCTCTATTTGACAGAGATCATTATTGGACATCAAATTAAAACATAAAAATTACGCGAGAAAAACCACGGCTTCATCTCATCGAATTTAATTTATATTCGATAATCGGTATATTGGACATTACTGTTATAATAATAAGTTATAAATAATAGGTTTTTTTATATCATAGTGAGCAACTGAGCTGCCGCTGATAGCAAGTGATCGCCACCACCCATGAACATTCGCAGAGGTAGCGAATACGCTGCCCGCTTTTAAAGAATAGACATAGGAATAGGATAAAAAATAGAATGCGACGGGTGAGGAAGAAAGAGAAAGGGAAAGGGAAGAGAAAGGGAACAGGCCTCCGTAAATAATTCGAATCAATAACATCACACGAATCCAATACAAAGTGTCAGTTAAATATACGATTTATTCACGAATCTTCATGAATAACTCCATAACTCCTATGCCGCTTTGTTTACGTCCAGCAATTTGATACTTCGTCGAAAAGCTTATCTATCTAACTCCATTGTACACGACTCTATACCATACGTGTATGTTAGACACGTTAGGAATAAATGGAACTAGTTCCTAATACGCAGTACGAATCTTACTATAATACGTATGCTTCCATAGCAATTGTAATATACAATGTTATATGAAGAGATTACATCTATTTTTGTTGAATTTTATGTTTTAGACTTTAAATATGAACTTATTTCACAACTGAGCTAGAGCTAGAGCTCAATAATAATGAGAAAATTGTATAAAATTTGCTTTTGACACAATCCTTGATACCTATTATCTTTTCTCCCGTATCCTTAATCTTAACCGTTCTTTCTTTCACTTTTTGAAGTCAATTGTCTATTATTTATGCCATTAAAGCGCGAAAATTATCTTAAAAGCGGAATATATAGGTTTTATAACGAATGGAAGAGGGTTCAAATTGAAGTATCCACGTATGCGTCAATTTGAAGATGACGGAGTGCAGCCAGCGTATTCTTTTTAACAGTGCACGTGTTTGTGTTGAAATACCCATTGGAATAATTAACTTTGAAGTTTTTTTTTACAAGGGAAACAGGAAACTATTAGCAAGGGCACGGTATTGACTTTTTATTTTATGGTTCGTAAACGATATTTCATTATTACCTTTAAATATAAGATATAATGAAGATTGTTGTAAAATTATGTAAAATAATTCCCATCTATGCCTATGTCCAACAGTGGACGTCCTGAAAGGCTGCAAGGAATGAACGAATTCCCTATCTAATATTCTATAATATAGAAACATGATACGTTTTAATGTATATCAAAACTTCCATTTAGATGGCCATGCGGATCGATGTTGACGAATTGTACTAGTTCAAAGGGTGAGGTACATTGTAACATCCTTTGTCCTCTGAAGTTCCCTTTTCTTGGAGCATTCACAACAATACAATATCACAGGAGGTCTATTCAAGTTTACAGTAATGGATCTAACTTCTACTATTATTACATTACCGATGTCTCTTGTATGCCCGTAATACATTTAAATCAGTAAATAATATAAAACATAGTCGCTTTCCGAAGCCGAAGACTTGTGCGTGTCTGTATGCTTAGATCTTTAAAATGACGCAACAAATTTTGTTAGGGTTTATTTCGTAGGTATAGATTGATTCAAGAGGTAGGTTATATGTATAATAGCATCGATTAAACTTCTCTTAACACGTGCGAAACCGTGGGCAAAAACTATTTATTAAGGAAAAGCATTCTTTAAAAATTGCATTGATCATGACTTCTAATAAAAATATGTATTTATAATAGCGTTCCATAAATCTATAAACCACTGTTAAATGGGTTTTTAATAGAGTTTGAATGAAGTTCAGGATGGATAACATAACGACATTACCTTCGGGAGATGGCTTTCGCCTGGCTTAGGTGTGATTAATTTTCTTCAAAACCACACCTTCAACAGCCTGTATGTCATTAGCATCAACATGAAAACATTTTATCTTATGTACCTTCTCAAAATATAAATTTTAAGGATACAGGAAAATAATGTCTACGTATTTTTTCCATAAGTTAGAAAACGCCACGTTAAACAATGAAGGAGTCTTGAGAATTGTATTTATTAACACATAGACGTGGCCTTGATGTCAAGGTTTTTCTTCCAAAAATAATAATTATGAAAGATACTGAATGTGTTACTGTGTAAAAATATATAACTAATGCATGACTAATGCACTAAGCTATTATGATGATATTAGAGATATCGTCTAAACATTCGACAAATGCATACGAATAAAAGAGGTTAGTGTCTTGTATATCCAGCTGTCACACAATAACGTAAAGTGCACGTGCCAGCTACACTGTACCTATAAAATGGTGAATTTTCCATATTGGCCCCAAGGCCAAATTAATCAGTTAACAGCATTTCAAATTATGGACGTCAGAAAATAGAATACTAAGTCCTTTTTTGTTTTGATGAAGAGAATGTTGTTTTAAAAATACTGCTGATGAAACATTTCATATCAGTCGAAGTGCTTTTGCTATGTGTACTGGCAAAAGATGGTGCTTTAGACCCCCTTTAATCACCCATCTCATCTTTTGTGAAACTCTCTGCAGAACTTTCTTTTTTTATCGGCATAAATTTTATTTTTATGATTAACTAGCTGCGCCCCATTGTTTCACCCCCGTAATGATCCCCGTATGAATATCGGGATATAAAGTTGCCTATGTCTTATTCCAGTTGTCCAGCTATCTATGTACTAAAATCCATTGCAATCGGTTCAGTAGTTTTTGCGTGAAAGAGCAAGAAACACACACACATCCTTACAAACTTTCGCATTTATAATATTAGTAGGATAGGATTAGTAGCATAGCACATCTAGACATGGATTAAAAAATGTTTTATGAAAGCCCAAACCTATAAATGGTATAGTTTAGTAATACCAGTAACACCTGAACACATCATTTTTAAATGGTTAAAATTTAAATCAAAGAGAATATCTGCTGGGAAGCTTTTAAGGGATAAACTTTACAAACAGAATACAACTGAAGATATTACAAAACATTGCTTACTCCCCGGTGCTATGGTTGAGATTTAATTGATCTGCCCCGAGGCTGTGAGATCGCGACAATTAATCAGCTATAGGTGAGAAGGCTCGAGAGAATCAATCGTGTAACTATTTCAGGTACAATTATTGGCACTTCAGATATATAGAATGGAATGAAACTATAGAATTTAGATACAGGACGTTAATAACGACAGTTTGTATGAAAACTTTCTTCATTTCACGACATCGTATAGCTTTAAATAACCTGCACAATATTATTGATTGAACCTGTGTTCAATAATGAATAGCATACTGCTGTGTTTCGTACGGTGAGTGGGGGAGCCGGAGGCCCATATTTTTTCCCTACCCTTCCCTGTCCTTTCCTTTATTCCTCTCGTCAATCCTTTCCTAATCCCTTTCCCATTTGAAGTCGGCAATCCATTTGAAGAGGCGTAAGGTCTGCAATCGACCTTACACCTCTCCAAATGTTCATGGGCGGTGGTAGCGCTTACCATAAGGCGACCCACCAGCTCCATTGCCGACTATGACATAAAAAAAACCTATATTCGTTTTCTACGTTGAACTCAAGTAAATTGAGTCTTATATTTGAGTACTGAAATTAAAATAGGTGGGAAAAAATAAATAACATGACAACATGATTACTATATAATAAGTTGTCGTCTCACAAGAAACTAATATTACGTCGTATTTTAAATTGCTAACAGACTCCTGAATTCATTTGCATGTATACATTGTCAGATTCCATTACACAACTGGGAAATAGTGGCATTTTATAAAGAATGGTTAGACTATTAATTACTAGATATACGCCTGTGGCTTCATCGTAGTTAAAGCAAAAATCAGACCATCCTGGGATTTTTCCCGCACACTTCTCGTTCCCATAAGATTTTTGGGATATTACTATAGTTTGTTCTTTCTCGGATCTCTAACTATCTCTGTACCAAATTTCATCCACATCAATACAGTGGTTATGGCGTCAAGAAGAGAAAGGCAGAGTTAGACTTTTAAAATTAATGATATTGAGTAAATATAGAAAAATAATAATTGAAATGAAATTTCTCATAATATGGGAGATAGGAAGATAGGCACAGGCAGCGTTTAAATATGTGCGTTGTATTTTATATCAAACATCTACCACTATTTATTTACCACTATCACTATTTATCTAACACATTTTATTGATTTTATTAGATACTTAAACAGACTGCAAATATACATTTTATTGCATCTAATAAGGATCTGCACTTTATTCAAATTGGCATCGAACAGTTTTAGTTCAACCTCAGTATACGATTCGCGGATGTGAAAACGAAATTCCAAAAACTACTTAGAAGTGTAGGAGCGAGTTTTGAGACAAGTTGGCAGTCGAGCGTGTCGCCAGTGTTTGCGAGAACTTCTTCTTGCTGATAGGGATAGCCATCTAGAAAATTCTTTGGAATTATTCGCGGGGGATCTGAATAACAAATTTACTTGCGTTGCTGTCGGTCGATACTGTATTTGTGATCGCTCTTTTGAAATCTATGTAATGATAAGCTCGAAAGCACCAAAAGTCAGGTGAAACAATAAAGAAACAAATATGATTGATTGATTGAAAATATAAAATAATAGTAGCAACAACAAGTACAGTAACAATAGTAGCTCCGCACAGTATCCTTATCCAAGTATAAGACAATCCGGCTCCGAAAAATCATTATAATATTTTCTCTTGGGTTTGAGTTATAATTGACGTTATTAAAACGACTCTTTTATATATGTATTCTATAACATTCATAGTTTGTACCGATATTCCCCAATATCCCAATTAGCTTCAAAAAGTCAACACGGTGTTCCACTATCAACCATTTATGCACCTATAACTAACCGTTGCTTAATTTCGGTGATTGGACAAGTACCAGTGTATGCAACGATATTTGAAACGACAAAAATTTCGAATTGTGTTATTAAAGTAGAAATAAGATTAAATTTAAAGTATACAGTGTAAACTCGAAACGATGAAGGGAAACGTGGGGTAACCGGCATGTCCAAGAATCAAAAGTACAACGACATGTGACCTCTGCCAACCCGCATTTGGTTAGCGTGGTGGATTATGGCCTTGCATAGGAGGTCTGTGTGCCAGCCGTGTATATACCATATATGGGCTGATGATGTTGAGGTGGTATTCACATAATTTATTTTTTGTTTATTATGCGCACATTTAACGGACAAAATTGTTAAAATAGTATTAACGTTCATAATTATCAAAAAATAAAATAATCGATTTAATCATAGATAAATACTCTTAATACATATTGGTTTGTATGTAGTTTCTTATTTGAATCATGATGTTAAATACAAACCACTGTTGTATAGAACTTTACCCATCAAAACTTTATCAATCGCTGAGACTAGATACGTACTTGTGTCTTCTTCGGAGTAATTTATAAACTTCATACTGTATCACTAGCAAACAAAACTTTATACGCCTGTGGTTTTATTATAGTGTGTGATGTCCGATATTGGGTAATCACATGAAATCTGTCTCATATAGTCTGATAAATGAAATGAATAATCTGACCCAGTTTGTACATACAAACTCATAATGTAATCAGATGTATTTATTAAATCTAGTTTAAAATATAAGTAATAAATTTTGTTTTTGTGCTATATGAGCTTTTGATGTAGATACTTCTTAAATGAATTTGAAATATAAAAATATAAATAATACATCCAATAAAAATTGGTATAATTGTGAAAAAGCCTAATGGCAATCATGATATAAATTTTGTATAGTGAATAATTAATGAATCACTGCTTAAGCTCATCTTACGTTTACTTATTATTTGGGAAAAATATAATAGCAACCAAATAAAAAGTAATATAATACGGGCGATGGAATGTTAATACAATCCATTGAGATAAAACGATGTGAGACATATTGCGTTCACGCCGCCCTCAGGACAGCAGAGCTGGCAGTCCACCTGCTGCTCTAGGTTGCACTTGACCCAGTGACAAGCAGCCGCCGTAGGAGTATGGGTTACGGATTAATTCTAAACAATACCCACCGCTTCATCACTTATAGCGGTTCGACGGAACACAGTGGTGTGCAAATGTAATCTGCAGTTTAATAAAATTATGATATCTTGAGTCGGTAATATAACTCAATATAACCTCAAGCAACAAGTGAATGAATCCAGACGATTCATTGTTGTGGATAAAATCATTGCAATGAATAATAAATCCATAGCAACGACAGTGCGACGATTAATTTTTAATCGATTGTCACGTCACTTTCAGCGGTGGTCAGTCAGTTATTCGAGCGTATCCCAAAAAGCATTGTGAGTACAATAGAGTATTGTTTTTCCTAATGTTCTCATATATCGTCGCTCGTGTTTTCCCACACAAAGGGTGAAATGAAAAACCATTTATTTCGTATTCTTGTTCGATTCAACTTTGTATCACTGTTTGCGGCGCTACGACATGATTCAACGTATCTATGTGTTTTTATTTCGGTACAAATGAGTTTCTGGGTATTCATTTTTCTAATATTTCACAGATGAAAGCTGATTCCTTTCTATATGCGAACTAGTAAATTATGTAGGGGCAAGTATGCATGTATGACAAATGTCATTCAAATTAAGTTATCCTTTTTTATAATAAATATTCAACAGTCTTCACATCCAACCATAAAATCATATACGTAAATTTTAATTATATTGTACATATAAAGTAAATATAAGAATATATTGAACAAGAAGATTGAAGAAATGATTCCTTAAAATACCTTTTACGCATTGGCAATTGATTTTCAATTTCATTGACACAGAGACAATTGAATAAAATATAATAATGGGGAGCTTCATACATTCATTTCATCCTCTTATTGATTGCCTCCGTGGTTACCCTCAAAAATGGATTGATGTTCAGTCGAAGCCATATCAAAGGATTGAATGAAATCCATTGACGAATTCCTTAAATAAGCTTTTAGTCAAACAAGGAACTTGGAAAGCAGGCGATTTCAAAGCGACAAACCAACTCTTATTCGATAGATTTATTTAAAAACTAGCAGTTCATATGTTTGTCTGTGGTTTATAAATTATAGCCTATAACACTCAGCCCAAAAATTGTCCCGTTCAAGCGAATAAATAAACTCTTCAACCTTTTATTATTAATATAGAAGTTTAGGTATAGATTTTAACTAATGGTCCGCAGGCCAGGCGTCAATACCGGGCTGATAACTTGTACAGTCGTCAAGATAAAGGTATATATGTAAATGTAAGCATGCTGACCGTCAGCTGCAGTTCTCTTTATGGTAATGATGGACACATTCAGGACAGTCACCGTTAAAATCTTAGTTTTTCTCCGGCTAGGAAATTTGATACATTATATTTATTATGTATATAGAAGTAGAATTTGAAAAAAATATAAAGTCAACCGGTTCTGGGGTGGATAGATTCTTCGTCAGTCGCTCAAACAAAGGCGTCAAATGGTTTTTTTTCAGTCACTTTTTCCAACTTTAAAATTGTTCAGAGCACCCCTAAAAGTGAGCAATCATTCTTACACTAAATGACATTACGATCTATCAATCCAGAAGATATAAATAAGCGGTTACACACATATTTTTACGATACTTCTAAGCTCTATCTATCAATATAATTAAATTTTTCTTTCTTATCATATGAAAGACATGAAAAAAATGCTTTACTTCGATAGCCCCTAATACTTTAGACACTACTTTGGACACCTTTTACTGACAATAAAAAAACATAACAAAGGTATAATAAGCGAAATCAGTGCAGAAGTTTCCGCTTGATGTTATGATCGAGAGAATCAGGGATTTATTTCTACGTAAAGAGATATTATGGTACTATAATATTCTTTCAGTAAGTAAGAGTCAAGTTCTATTCGCGATTTATTTTTAGCGCTACAACGTCATACATAATATATAGTTCTCTGAAATCTATCCTCCTTGGAAATCCACTGGGTTATAATAATAGAACATTATATCAACAAAACAGTGAGTTTTATAAATACAGTAACTGAGAACATATTATTTCAAATACTCGTGTATTATATTATTTTGCCAGTAGTCCGCCATATTCATAATATTCATGACATACATTTTATTGTGTACAATCGTAGAAAATAAAACTAGAGGTTTTTAAAACACACTCACCTTCATTATTCTCATTTCTTTGTTCACGATATCTTAAAAGCCTTGTGGATAATAAAGTCTGTCTGGACAATTTATTTCCCAGAAGATTTTAACTTGTATTCAAAAGAATATTTGTCTTGTTTCAAAATATTCTAGAATTTTACAAACTACCTAGAGTGGAGATTAATCTAGGTCACTCGTTGTGTGAAAACAACGTTAAAATTTAATAGTCGCTTATATTTTCCATCTAAAAAAGTGATTTCAGTTCACATTATCATACAAAATTTATATCAACCAACTTCACAAAACTGAGCTTCTCAATTCGAATATTATTTGGGAGGTTTGTTACCTCCGAGCTTTCGACCGGGTCACCGAATTTTGATTAATGAATGGCAATCTGAAGACGGTTAAGTTTTTTTTTTAATAATTATTATGTTTATGTCAACTTTAGTAGACCTAAAGTTACTAATACCGTAATAATAAAAGTCTGAAATGCAATTCATAGCATGGGAAAAATAAAAATCTGTAATTAACTTAAATTGTCTTCTAGTTGTGATCACATGATTCGAAATAAAAGTTAACATGAATGTATACATTATTACTTACATTCAGTTTCAGTTTTAACACGGAACCTGACGCAAAGTATCATCCAGTTCCATCCCGCGTCACTTTGAAATAAATTGATAGAGGATATTCAGATATTGGATGGGGGTATGAATCCTAAGTAGACGTTTATGCTGAAATTGTAGAGATAAGAGATTGACAGCGGTGAGGCGACTGATATTGATGCTAAAAATATGCATTTGGATGTATATAATTAGATAAATATATATGCCTTCTAATATTATAAATGCGGAAGTACCTCTGTCTGTCTGACTTGCCTTGTTGTTGTACCACTGAACCGATTTTGATTGAATGGAATTTGGCATTAAAATCGATTGAAACCGGGTAAAAGACGTACGATATGACTTATCCTCAATATTTAGTAAGAGGAAATAGGCCTAATCGTTACTTGTGACACGTGTAAGCCCAAAGAACATATAATACCCGCTATTTCGCCCTCCGATGTAGTCGAATCAAATCATTGTTGATATCTCACAAACTGTATAACATTGCGGATTGTCATACCTTTTACTACTTGACCTTAAGTAAATACGCAATTAATAATTTATATTGGTAGGTAGTAGTAGAGATGAAACCAACTGTCTCTGTACCAAATTTCACCCAAACCAGTTAGTGGTTTAGACCTGAAGAAAAGAGAAACTGGCAGAGCTACTTTCATATTTATAATATTCGTAGGAATATTTCATCAATCCATGTTTAATATTTACACAGTTAATTGGTATCCCATAATTGGGTACCTTCCATTTTACAGAGTGGTTCAAAGCCTTGTTTAAAGAGTCAAAACCCTTTCAAAACCAACTTCATGTAAAAAAAATAAATACGCACACATTTTACGTGTTTGATTTGTTCAAATGAATCCGTATAATGAATATCCAACAAATTACGATCATTCATCCCTTTAATCTCATCCGGTCATAAAGAAACAAATAAAAAATGAAACGAGTATTAAAAACAAAGCGCTTTTACAATTTCGTTCAATAACGAAATAAGCTGAAATTATTTTGGCGAACTGCGTGGCTGATTTAATTCGTGTGTGCGGAAAATAAAACCATATTACTCATATAAAATGTACATCGTATAATTCATTTCATTGCGTAATAATGGTTCTAAATTTTATAAACAAAAATAGTTTTATACATATTTATAAAAATAATTTTGAGAAAATTGCATTTATAATGTTATATGTATTTAATAGTGTTGTTGTGAGTATTAGAATTTATTGAACCTAATTCCGTAATAATTTGCTTTAATTACTGATAATATACATGCGAAAGTATGTATGTTTGTATGTTTGTCTTTCCCTTTTTTATACTACGTTTTTTGTCAAGAAATAATTAGGGGGCTAGGATGGATGAGGCATTGGCCATATTTTTCCGCGAAGCAACATCCCATGTAACTTTTCTACACAGGCGAGGCCGTTGGTAGGACTCTAGTAAACAATATTTATCAATAAACGTTTATAAATTATTCTCTTTTAATTGAACTGTATCATGCTTTATGCGACTTACATCAAGCCCAATAAAATAACGGACGAGTATTCCTCAGCGTACCATACAATAGTTGGTTCGTTAATAAAGTTTTTGGACGACAAGGGAGTAAGCTGATGACCTTATTGTAAAGCTTTTGCAGAGACTAAGCTTCGAACTACATTTCTATTTGAAGTTGGGTGTGTAACTATGCATTGGCTTTTAAGGTTTGGAATTTATCACAATAAAGTACTGTTTTATATATCCATTACTATAATATACAACCAAAAGTTTGTTCCATCTAATGTGGAAGTCAAGCACGCTTCGACACGAATTGGGCCACCTCGCATCGGTGAAGTACCACACCCCCACAGAAAACCGGCGTGAAATAGTGGCATGCCACTGTGTTTCCTACGGTGAGTGGGGGGACAGGAGGTCCGTTTCCTTTTTCTCACCCGTCCCAACTTTTCCTTTTCCCTTACCCCTTAAAAGCGGACAGCGCATTCGCATAGACACTACCTCTGCTAGTGTTCATGGACGGTGGTGAGCGCTTATCATCAGGCGAACCACCAGCTCAATCACTCGCTATGACATAAAAAAAAATTTCAAAGTAAGACCTTTCGCATCTAATAACCTTCACTTGCTATTCACGGCTCATACACCAATGATATATATTATAGATTACACAGTAACTAAATCAACATTGTATTATGGAAACGACTTAATATTACAATTTATTTGAAATTTCAAATGTGAAATAACAAACCCTTCGCTTATTAATATATCCTTGGACAGTTCAAAAAACTGTTACGGTGAATAATTCAAGAAAATTTAAATATTAAATAAACTGGATGAATTTTTTGTTTAATTGGTTGCACGCAGTCAATCCTAGCCCTGGATGTATTTCGTCTATTTCATCTCCTCCAGATAGAGACGCAATAATTATGTGTCCTAGTTCGAATAAGCAAAAAATTGCTAGCACCTAAATTATGTTAGCTGCTACTGAAACTGGTAATTAAAATACTTCACAACAATACTTTCCACTCGTTACTGGGATGCGCTGAGAATTAATTAAAATAACGACGGCTTTTTCAGTTTATCTGTTTTATATTACATCACTGGAAACTTCTAGTCATTTGCCGCTCTGATCTCATCCAATATGTGTTAGATTGGTTGTTATAAATTATACCTTTAAACTGATTATAACAATTCATTCATTAAAAATATTTAGTTATAGTTTATTTAAAGTTCTTTTACATATGAGTATAGAAACACATGATGGTATATGTAACATCGTGACCGCGTTGACTTAAAATAGATCGGAAGGTTAAATATTTACTAATCCTGTCCTATCCTTTCCTACTAATATTATAAATGCGAAAGTTTCTGAGGATGGAGACTGGACAACTGGAATTACACATAGGTAACTCTTTATCCCGATATTCCTACGGGAAACCGCGGAGCGCAGCTAGTAAATAATATTCGCATAATTGAGGTATGGCATACATATAACAACATTAAGAAAATAATGTAAATAAACATGTATAAATAAAAAATACACAAATAAATGTGGTTAAAAACATCAAATAAAAAAGTTTCTCAAACGCATTAAGTGAAAGTACTTCAAAGTTTGCAGTAGCTTTGGAGACAGATTTCCCCTGTTACCGGATTTTGGAGGCGCTAACCATCTCCGAGATTTATGGTGCCTTTCTTTTCATCCCTGGCTTTAGAAAAGATATTATTTATTTTAGGGGCAAATTTTAAAGACGTTTTCGCCGTTTCAATGTGGTGTTGAACAAATTTTATGTAGGTATGTACTAGCTGTTACCCGCATCTTCGCCGGAAGAACAATTTTATGGAAAAAAATGAACAATAGGATCTAAATACACATAATTTTAATATGGAACATGACTCTAATTTAAAAAGTTAATTCAAAAGAAAGCACAATGTAGTTTGCGGAACATGAATAATTTCATGTGAATAAGGACTAAAAACAAGCATAATTAAATAATACTCACATGAAACGTATATATTCGCATATGAGGCATAAAACCAATGTGGGCAGGCTAGCGCAAAACGGACAATAAACTCATTCAGTATGAAAACGTAATCCGGGAAGTTAATTAACATTCGTACCTCATACAAATGCCTGAAAAAATTATGATTGAAACGCGTTTCATTCGCTATAACTTCCTAAGATCGAAGTGAAAAAAGGAGGAGGGCAGAGGCAATTCCATTTCATCTAAAGTCGTTTAACTTTAAAAGAATTGTCAAAGACAGATTGGCGACATTATGGTAATCGGACATCGACGCTGCCGGAATCCAATATCACTGGTGACTGGGGATTCTCGGCGAAGGATTTTTCAATTTTTTCCCTGCCGTGACGTATGCCATTCGTCATTGTAAAGTGGAATTCGAAGTATTTTCAATTAATGTGATATTAAATCGTACTAGGGAGCAATGTTAAGTAGGTATTTGTGCGTCTTAATAATACAATAAAGTGAGATTGATTCAAAACCGTTCAAAACGGTTAAGAAATACCCGTGACTTCCAATCTTGCTTTACAAATACATATATTATATGTTATACATATATACATATATTATATGTTATTTTGCTATTCAAACTTCAACGTTGAATATAAAAATCAACACAAGGCTATTAAACGTTATCTTCACAATACATTCGCATTACCGATATCCTAGCGAAAAATTAAGCGTTAAATTGAATGCAAATAAACTGTCAAAATAGTGTGATCCGTATCTCAGTATTTTGACAGTTTACAATGCCACAAGTTAGATCTTTTTTTAAATACATATTCTATTATAGTGTACGTCATGCAACGAAGAATTCAAAAGAAGTAAAATAGCAGCATTCAATATCGACCAATACTAGATAATAAAAACCTGGTACAGTTATCCGTGAGTCTAGTTGCAAAATGTTTGGAGAGTCCCAAACTGATTTTCCAGAAATTTCGTATTCCAACCTCGCAACGAACTTTATTTAAACGAACAAACGCGACAAGATCACTACGTGGATGTTGTTCTGCAAATTAACTCCGCAATTATTTTTTATTGCTATCCGAAATTCTGTTACGTTTAACAAGTAACAAAATGTAATGACGTCGGTTTTATTATATGTGAGTGGATTTTATACGGAAAAAGTTCTCCCAAATCATGATACAAAAAACGTTTCAAATGTATCAAACGCATTGAGAAATCAAGGGTTGTCTATTATTTAATCATATTATAATATAATAGGACTGTAAGATTAGTTTACCTTAAGAAATTTGCATCTTTGCCGAGTAACGCGGGTAATTTTTTATTTGCCAACGAGGGTGAATCCCGGGCAAGTCGCTAGTTCATGATGAGGTTTCGTCCAAATGGATAAATTCCATAGAAATGTTGATTAATGGCACTGAGACGTCAGTTGAATCGCGCTATTGTTTCATTCAAGAAAACTGATATAATATTTCCTATTGGTATCTTAACACATATGGAAATCTCGATTAGCGAATCTAACTCACCGGATTTTTGTGATTAATTTGTTCTAAAATATCATAACGAATAATCAAATATGAAATAAAAGATACTAAGAAGATCAAAATTTACTTAAATAACTAACAAATACATAACATATAACAGTCGTGGTAACTAAATTTTCAACCGACATCCCAAAAACGACGGGGGTTCTTAAGCCGACATCTTTTTTTGGCTTTCTTATTCAATAACTCCGTGGTTTTTCAACCAACTAACGAGATTCTTTTCGTATGTAATAGAGAGATGTTGTCATTTGGTCACATTTCAGAATTTGAATTGGTACTTCTCCCCGAAGGGCTATTTATTGTTGGTGGCTTTTTTTGTAAAAAAGAATAATTTGTGCTAACTGGTATTTTTATTACCTTTTTGTTTTTGAACATTATCTGCATTGCTTCCGTAAAGCAACAACCATCGTTTTAGTTCATTTGCACGGAAAGTTACATGAAATTTATCAAAACTGTACCAAAAATTTAAATAAGCTAAAATGACAGATGTGAACAGTAGGGAGTGGTCATCAATTTTAATAAAGAAAGAGGGGAATCTATTTACATGACATAACACGTGCATAATACAATAAGCAGTATACAAGATAAACATTTAAATTAAACTTAATTTCAAGAAAACTTTTGCCAATACTTTTCCGGGATGAAGCGAGCACTTTTTATTTATTTTTTCTCGTACAGCGTACTACTTCAAGCTTCCAACTATTCTTAATATTTTCCATTTCATAAACTAAGAATTAATGCGTTGCATAAATCAAAATCAACATTATACAACATGGGCTTTGTATATACAGGAATTATGCTATTTAAATGTTTTATTATTTAAATAGTTCCGTAATTAAAAACTCTAAAAGAAATATTGTATAGTGGATACATCCATTTTTCTTTTAACATTTTTTTTCTGACAGTTTCAATATGAACTTGAAAAGAGAATTACATTAAGTCTCGTTGACAATGTTCAAGCTGGTGTTTCCAGACAAATAAATTATGCTTATAGCCATACTTTGGGGTCACCTATAACAGCAAATCTAAATTATGACTCAATATCTTCGGACCGTGAATAGGCAAAGTTGCTGATTTAGAAATGGCTGCTAGCATCAAAGTATTCGATGTCCATCATTTTTTAATCAAGTTTGAGAAGTTAAATTAACTTTATATTACTTCTTCATTTTTCACAAGCTACCTATTTATTAATTTTATTTTTATGCTTTCGGGGCCTTTAGTTATGCTTTATCGTATATATTCCGTAAAGCATTTCATATTATTTTTATAAGAAGTTTTAAATTTACTGTAATGTTATTACAATATTTTAATGTTTAAATTGAACAAGCCCATGTTCTAGAATTATGGAAAACATATAATTATGTACAATTGCCAATTCAAAATTTCTAGGTTTGAATATACAAATCTTGGACGGGCTCTATATAAAATCTGGATAATTGCATGAAACTCGGAAGTAACAGCTTCCGCTGGCTGCACAAGTAGAACGCAAAATTTTAAAGCTTTATATTAATACGCGCGATAAAATATTATGTTAACTTTCAAACGTGTTATGAGCGGAAACCATTCGCTAACTCGTGTTTTAATGTTACGTAACATTTACTCACTGTACAGAGAAACGTCAATTTAGTATAGGTACTATGAAGGCGTTTATTTATAGCCTGTTAAACTAGTTCCTTTAGAATGGAAGGCAGTCCAGTGTACTGTCAGCCCCATTTTTAAATTAAATCTAATTATTCTATATATAATAATCTAATCAATTTTAAATCTAATTCGATTTAACTACCATTGGAGTTTTTAATCAAATATTCATGTAATTAACTGACACTTCAATTCAAAAATGATCACGTGGTCAACACACTGCGAATGCCTTACCTCCGCCGAAACGCAGTGTTTCAGTGCAAACATAGCGGCGATTTATGACGTCATATAATGTCGTCATAAAAACGGCCATATACTAGCAGTCTGAATCACAACGGAACGATTTTATAACAACAAAAGCTTTGTGCAGTCATCATAGTATATACCGGAACACACCCATAAATGCCTTGAAGAATAGGAGAAGAATTAATTCAATGCTGTTAATTCACCCTGGGTTCACATAATTGAATTGAACAAATGTCATTAAAGCATTCTGTTAAATATTGTTTATCGTCTCTAGTTCTTGAAAATACGATCTTTAAAGCACATGTTACGAAGGGTTTAAGCGAATTAGTAGGTTGAGACACCGACCTTAAACTCTCATTAAAATAGTTAATTAGAGATATTAAATACTTTCTTTTGTGATCGTCGTTAGCCACAGATCCATTTTTCTAATTTAAAAGAAGGAGCAATTTTAATCAATCCTAAGTACAAGTGATAAATACTGAAGTTACAAAATTTAAGTCAGTGTAGTTACTTAAAATGAAAGCTCACATATTTTCTATTTTTTCAATTTTATCAACAATGACTGCTACCATATTAAATTTAATACAAATTGACCGTCGCAAAAATAGAAAATTGCGCTTCAGAGGCTGAGGTTGTACCCTCTCATAAAGGAACATGAATGGACAATTATATGGAGCTATCAATGCTATGGCCACTTTTTATTATTTATCATTTCGTTTTATTTGAATCAGAATTGCAGAACATATGAATAACCTATGCGTCCATCCCGCGGTGCTTAGAATACAGAAAAACTATCAGGGACCATAGGATAAACTGTATTATATTCGTCCTTATATATTGCTATGTGAGCATTTCGCATCTCTTGGTTTTTAACGACAAAATTTAATTAATAAATATAACCCTTTCGATATTTAACAAAAACTAGATTTACCATCGGCAACAAAAAATGTCTTCACTATTTGATTGCTAGTGTTTAGCAATCAAAGCGTTCTAGGATATTCAATGTAAATAATATTTTTAGCGAACTCTATCTGTATTCCTTACCATTAAAAGCTCTAAGCGTAAATATGAGATAAACAATACCAGACATTATTTCATACAACTCTTACGTGAACTCTTACGTGTGCGAATTCACTAACAAAATAACTGCAGAGTCCACATTACAATCTTTCACACCCAGAACTAATTCTCATGCATTAGTGTAATTAACCTCATATTTTACAAAGCAGGGCACAAACCAATTAACAAATTACAAAAATTATTCCACGCGACGCGTTCGACGAAACTATATAACATTTTTTAATAACAACAGTGAAACATTTTGCCAGCTCGAGTGTCAAACACGGACACGAGACAAATTGATTAAACACACCTGCTCAAAAATGGATATTTAATTAATAAGGGAATGTAACGTAGGATGAGAATCGGATAATTAATTAAAAACGACCCGCGAACGGATACCGTAGCGCTTCGTGTTCGGAAGATGTTTTAAATCATTTATACAAACATTTTTATTATGTTACATTAATTATATACGTTTGTCAATGAACTTTATTATCGTGGTAGTAATTGTTTCCCCTTTTTATAAAAGAGTTCGTAATCATGGGTATAACGTTTCCTATACTTTACTTTGTTTATATCCTTTTTCAAGCTTCAAATATATGTTTCTCGGATTCAGAATAAAACCCCACTGTGCCGTTGAGCCGCTTTAATAAAATACCTGAATCAATGTTATACTTTCCCATCTTTATTTATTTTTCATTAATAAGATTTATGAGTATTGTGTCCCGTGTGGCAAAAGCATTACCTACTTATTTATTTCACTTGCCTTTAAGTCTCGCTAGATCGAGGCTCCTTTTAGTTGGACTCCGCTATGAAACGATTCCAAACCAACACCAAACCTTCGATTCTACGCTAGCCTCTGAACCGAGGAATTGGTCAATGAGATTTCAGTAAACCCCCGACAGTCACAAACTAAACTAACTTTTTATTTTCAAATCGTAGCGTCACATTCATCGCATCGTTAAACCGAAATTAACAATAACTGGCACCTGAAATGCAAGTTATACGCTTGATCAAAGTGGCAAATAAAAATATAGGTATATAAGATAAATAAGAATTTTTATCGTGGGAGTCGAGCATGCTTCGGCACGAATTGGGCCAGCTCGCACCGGGGAAGCACCACACCCCCACAGAAAACCGGCGTGAAATAATAGCTTGCTATTGTGTTTCGTACGGTGAGTGGGGGAGCCGGAGTCCTATTTCCTTCTCCTCGCCCTACCCAGTCCATACCTTCTTTCCAGTCATCAATCCTTTCCTTACCCCTTATTCCTTAAAAGCGGGCAGCGTGTTTTCAGAGGTCTGAGCCTCTGCGAATATTCATGGGCGGTGGTGATCGTTTACCATCAGGCGAACCACCAGCTCAAAAAAAGAATAATATAACCATTTGCTACCATTATTAAATTGTTGCCCCAGGCATAGGCTTGTGTTCCTCTCATTTATCTCAAGAGCGCAACCAAAAACCGTCTGATAATATGTATACTGTAAAAAAAAATAAGAAATTTAATTAAATCGATGTGTATTCCAACTTTGAAGGGAAAAAATTAATGCTTATACATTCACTTCCAGAATGTGCTATGTTGCTATCCTTATCCTCTTTTTTACTGATATTACAAATGAACGATTTGATTATATTATTAATGTGTCTGGAGATATTTTGGTAGTTCAGAGGGAAGAGAGTTTCGGTTTAGAAGGAGTCTATAGACTTGTTGGCTATTTTTTACCGCGGTGATACATTTAATTACCATGGGACTTCTTTCGACAAAAAAAAAAACATATTATAAAAGATTTTGCGTAACTACAAAAAACAATATTTGTTAAAGTTAAAATTTAATTCTTTTGTTGAATTTTATTTGTATAACAATTTAACAATTCAAGCATTTTCCACAAAGAGAAGACGTTTCCTTCTGTGAATATATCCTGGAGTATCTAAAAGGAATATTTCATTACTTTTATGAATAGCCATAATAACTCATAGAGTGGAATGGAAAGCGTTTCTTTCATACCTTTTATAAATATATATACTAGAAAAATCTCAAGATCAACAACTGAATGAACTCTAAGTGTTTTAAGTTATATGTACCACGGATGAAGTGGGGGCGGACCACTAGGTTAAAAATATACAGGAAAGAAAAAATAGTTATACCCCGATTTAGAAAAGTACATAACGAAAAAGTAGAAATTGATCATAATGTTTGTAATCGTATGTGATTCAAAATAATTGAACGAAAGAACCAGTAAAGGTATTTTAGAACTGCATGACCTGGTAACATTTGATTGGACAAAGAAAATGTCAATACACGGACAAGCTCCAATTTGTCTTTACATTGTTTGTTTGCACAATTCAAAGAAATAAAACGCTTTATTGGCTAACAATGAATTTGACTTTAAAATGTTGATTTCAACTTAACATTCTACAGTAAAGACAATTATTGAAATTGTTGTCTGACATGTTATAATATAATTGAATATCGATGTTTTGCATAATTTTAGCTAATCCTGAGACCATAAGTTATATTTTATTGAGAGTTGGTTTTTAAGAATCATGACGTTAACTTTTCAAACGACGTTTGAATAATGAAGGGGGTTCTTAACTCAATGGATATTAATTTTTTTGTTATTCATAAACTACGTGGTTTTTGAACCGATTGACGTGATTATTTTTGTATTTGATAGGAAATTCTTGTCATTTGGTTCCTGCTTTTTCCGTAATATATTTAAATATTTTTTGCAGTTATTATTATAATTCTTAAATACGTTTGCCCCAGAAATTTGTCTCCGTTTACTCAAATTAGTGTTATTAATTAATACACTTTTATTAATAAAGGAGAAGAAAAAATAAGTAAATACTATATTAAAATTATTATTTTAAAATACTCAACATAAGTCATTTCAGACATAAAACGTCAATGCAGATCCACGCAGTACAAAGTCTGATTAACACAATGTACCTTCATTGTTTCGGCTTTTGGACTTTGTTGTGAGATCATCTATCAATGTCAACTGAAAGATAACTAGGTGCGTGATGTAGCAAGGTATTGTGCCCAAGAGCATTGTTGGTAATTGAATTTAGCGGATTTCGTCTGGTAATCCGTAATTGGGGCAATTGCTTTTGTAAAAATCAACTATTTTGTTGTAACCATATATAATGGAAATAAATTTATATTCAAATAATATGCTTATTGAAATAGATACCACATTTATAAAGAAAAAGCAATTGTGTTAGCGTTGCCCAAGAGGAATTGATATAACAAAATTATGGTCGAGTTAAATAAACAGTTAGTTCATCTATTTTCTCAACAGTAATAAATCTTTCAAACTTTATGATACACAAATAAATCCAAAAAAAAATTAAACAATATTTTGGTTCTTAGAGAATATCGTTTAATAATGCAATCATAATTTAACAGGATCCCGTACTACACAATACCTGTCCTGGGTGACTATTAAACGACTAATATTGATGATTTATAAAATCGAAACTGCCTGTATTCTGCATAGGCAGAAGAATTAATATAGATTAATTAACCTTTAAATTAAATTACACACACCGATAATATTAAATTTCATGTACAAAATTATGTATCTGTAAAATAGTAGAATATTTTGCTGTGCGTTATTATTTCATTTAATAACAGGGATAATTAATATTACCTAACTTGTCTACCTTATGTGAAATGAGCAATCGTTAGATCTTATAGATGCCTACCATTAGAAAATTTAGATACTTATTTAACTGTCATATTTGGATGTCCCGTAAACGTACTAGGCTAACCGTGTTTCATGAATCTTAGATAATATCGTGATTATTAAAAGGAACGAAGGACAAGCAAAATAAAGATAAAATAAAGTATCAAATCAAATAAAAAACAACATGCAATCGTCCTATTTTTATTTTTTGTGTGACAAGCAGCTGGTATTTAAGTTAAAACCTTTAATTGACACAAAATTATAAAAGATAAAGCTTTTAAATGGAATGATTATTCGTATTTATTCAACTACTGAACGGATTTTGCTTAATTCGACATATACAATCAAGGTAAATAAATTACAAATTAAACCCGCAACTGCAAATAAATTAAATTGTGTCGAATAATGCTATTACTTGATTGGGAGGGAAGTTATATACACTGAATTCTGAATGCTGAATGTGAAAACCTATACAAAATAGTTAAATGCTTATTTGAAAACTTTAAGTTCTAGACATTGTACTATTAGTTAGTACATTATTTTGTGTTTTTTTCAGTTCGCGCAAATAAAGAAACTCAATTACTTTTCAAATAAAAAGAATGATAACTGTATGAGATGTTTTTTTAATTCAGTCTTTGTTTACGAATTTATAGAAATACGCATTAAGATATTATAGTTTTCCAAATTTTGATACAGAAATATGTTGTTATTTTCGTAGTTTTCGATAATACGTAGTTAGAGAGCCAAGATAATAAAGTAAAATGTAAAATATTGCCCACGATGTAGGAAGGGTCAACATATTTGTTACATGATTTTTTACCGGTACGTTGTTATATTTCAAATTTATTAGATTACATTATACTTTAAGAGAGGATTTATGTTTTCACTTTAAAAGTCTCATAAGTTTGTAGGTTATTCGATGACTTTGTGTACCGCAAGACAGCAATAAATTATTCCAATAAATTTTCTTTATAAATTGTGCAGATGCAGAAGATTATTTTTTGTTCACCTCAATATTTATTGCAACTAAGAAGTGTACGTGTGTAAAATCTTAAAATAATTGTAATCATTTCAAGTTTTTTTTTATTAAATGAACAATTTAACTTTACTTTTCTTAAATTAGGAGTTCTTCATTGCTCAAATACAGATAAGAAACAGAACAAACATGACGTAATGCGTTTGTACAAATTCCTGTTTTCGTTGGATCCTAACTTGTCATCATACACGAGTTTCAGAGCTCATAATTTCCAAATAGCCTAATCTCTAGAGATCATCGAGAATCATGGAGATATCAGCATCTCTTTTATTTGCAGTCCTCCTGTACCTATAAGTTGTGTCATACGTAGTACAATATACACCGATTTATAGCATTCAATTTCAACAATCATTCATAGTAGTCGAAGTATAATTCTAGTTTTAACTACAATATGATAATGCAGTAAAGGCTAAGCTCCACAAAAACGATCGTCTGTCGCTATCACATCCAAAGATCACGATGACATTAAAGCATCATTAAACGTATTACTGGACTGTAACATGTGTCAACATCGTTAATGTGTAACTGTTAGCCAATAAAAAGCAAATTAGCACTGCATTTAGTGGGATATCCAACCCCTTTTAACAGCCCCAAGTTCATAGCGCTTTGGACGCGGTCCAAATATTCCAATGTGTAATTTTATAAGTGGTTATCGAGCAGTGCTTCGTTAGATAACTACTTATTTACGATACATGAGCCTTGTAAATAATCCGTTCTGTTTTATTTAAGTCATAACAAAATAACTATCACTAAGTCCTTGAAAAAAATAGAGAAATATATATCTTCCCAGAGAAAAGCTACTTAATAGAATGTTAATTACGAATTTAGCGGAAGACGTATTTTGTTTTTTCACATACTTGCTATGTTATCTATTTTGTGCCTGGAAGTAAAAAAATATGAAATCTATATATGAGAAATGTTTTTTTTTTTTTTTTGTAATATAGGAATGTTTTTAAAAACATTCATTCTTGTGAGCTATTCGTATTAGCGACGAAACTTTTTATAAAAGTTTTCCCATTTTATCCGTGCGTACTCAGGATCGGTCGCCAGTTTAAAAAGATATTAAAACAGCGAATTCTTAAAATTAAGCCGGAAATTTTCTCGAAATAGTCTATATTAAAAAATGTGTCCCAAGTTACATCGTAAAAGATGCTCTTCATAGTTTTTGCTTCGTTATTTTCAAACAAAGAGAAACGCATATTTTATCCTCGCCGTTGCAGTAAAACAAAAGTTTTAATTGTGTTAAAAGACGCGGATTAATCATATTATTTTGAGAGAAAACTATAAGAGATAAATGCAAGGAAAACGGAAGTTATGTTTCGTAATTAAAACTAGTTAAAATCAAAACGTTTGTCGTGTTATTTTTCGACATTTATTTGTTAATATATTATTTGAATACGTATGTGCATACGTATATTTTACACTTCAATAGTTGGTTACAATGGTTTCATTACAGCTACAGCACGAATTTTGCAATGTGAATCTTTCACTATGACCACGACACGTTGTGAGCTACTTTTTCGCAATGTGCGTTTCGCTATTTGAGCATAACACATACATAATAAGCCCTCTTTTTAATTTGCGATAATTATATTTTACACGTATGATCCTTCAGCTTCTATCATTACATTTATCCAGAGTTACTCATAAACAACCCAGGGACTGCCTTGGCAACTGATCTTCATATTTTGTTTTTTTAAATTATAAGATTTCAACATCATTTCATATATATACTTATACTAATATTATAAATGCGAAAGTTAGTAAGGATGTTTGTGTGTTTGTTGATCTTGAAATGAAAAATGAAATTTGGTACGTAGACAGCTGGACAACTGGAATGACATATAGACAACTTTTTATCCCGATATTCCTACGGGATACGGACTTACGCGGGTGAAACCGCGGGGCGCAGCTAGTCATTTTATATTATTTTTCTCAGTACACCCTTTATTCCACAATGTTTTTGAATCACCATATTCAATGTAGATGTTACAGTGAGCATCAGAACTCGCAATGAACGTTAAAAAGTCATTTATATTTTCCGTTCAATATTCTTATTTTCTATTCTGTTTATGCTTCGTTCTACGAGGACAATTACGTAATTCTAAATTACATTACTCGAGATTGTACTTTATATAGATAATAAAACGATACATAATTAACGTAAAACTCGACATAAGCCAATGTATATTTAGATCATAATATGTAAGTATTTGTCGGAGTACCCGCTCGGATATTAACAAACGCAAGCGCATGACTCACGAGTTGCGCTGCTTGGCCTTTCAAGTGTTGGAGCTCTTGCCAAGCAGACGTGTCCGTACGAGTAAGTTTGAGTTATTATTTGTTATATGAAGTATAGCGATTTCTGTGAATTTAGTGATTTTAATTGTTATTGTGAGTTTAAATAAAAATGTGAAATTCCGTTTGTGTCTTTTGCTGCTCGAAGTTACCCATTATGTCCAATGTGGAAGACATAATCAGCCCATTGAGCCTGACCTGACATATTTATGTATCTGCATTAGCCGATAAACTATATTTTTTCTTTTCAAAATTATATACGATAAGTGCTTAAACACTCTGTATGATGAAAATAATTTAAATCAAGGAGGTTATAACTACATATTAAAGCAAAAGTAACTAGAGTGTAGGAAAGTGATGGCGCTAAATGACCTATATAGCTCTGTCTTTTTCTCGCATCAGAATTAGTACTGCATGTTGTAACGTACTATAACGAGAAAGTATGAGATACATTTCATCGTCTTCTACATCTAATCATCGCATAATAGCTTGGTGCCTCCCCTTTTAATACTATGTTTGAATATGATGAAAGAAATCCGTCCTCTTTTTTATCCTTTATTCAAAACATCCTTCACTAATTGCACCAAGTACTAAGACTAGACTAAGACGTTTACAAGTGCTATATTTTCTCGTTTGTAGCCACGCTTAAAGAGTAAGTACTGAGCTCTGGTTGATTTTAATATCATTAATTGATTAATATAAAATAGCCTTCGTGAATAATGCATAACTTTTCTTCCAGTTTTATATCAAATGGTGATTCGTAAACATACGTTATCGCTCATCTTATAAAAGAGTACAAATATGTACCCACAGCTGGGACACAGGCACGCTCTTTAAGTGCGGGACATGCCAGTTTCCTCACGATGTTTTCCTTCACTTTTTCGACCAGTAGTGATGTTATCGATATGTGCAGATAAATTGATAAATCAATTTATTCCCTCCTCGCCTGGTCTCGGACCCCCGACTCAATCTTAATCTTTTATAAAATACTCATATCAAAAACACTTTATTATAACACGTAGAAAAATATATTTTGTAAGGGACCCATTTAACACCAGACTTGTGAGAAATGACCCTTCTCTGTAAAATCGGTCGATTCATGTCGCTCCCAAAATTGCCGATTACTTTGAGTCTACGGTGGATACGCAACATTACGTATCCCAAAACTAATGTGCTCTTTTTCCGATTTATTTTAAGAGAAATGACACTATTTATATCATCCATATATTAATATATTGTTAGCCTTATCTTACTATTTTAGAATATTTGTCGTAATACGTCTATCCTTGTTTTGCTTTCTGTTTTCAAATTCAAATGCAATTGAATATAAATCTTGTGAATGCATATTTCACTCCACATTTAATCAATATCTGTTCCATTAAATTGTAATCATGCTTTGCCAAGACAAAATAGATCTATACTAAAGTATGCATCGCTTCAATTATTTTAGATATAAAAAAAATAATACGTATATGTAGTAGTAGCTGCGCCCCGCGGTTTCACCCGCGTAAGTCCGTATCCCGTAAGAATATCGGGATTAAAAGTTACCTATGTGTTATTCCAGTTGTCTAGCTGTCTACGTACCAAATTTCATTGCAATAGGTTCAGTAGTTTTTGCGTGAAAGAGCAACAAACATACACACATTCTTATAAACTTTCGCATTTATAATATTAGTAGGATTAGTAGGATACAGCTCAAATAAAACAATTTTATGTCTCATATCAGTCAGTTTATGTATTAATTTTAAATTAAATTTGCACTAATAACTCGAATCTTTCAACTACAAATACTTTCAGAGCCACGATTTATTGCATTAAGAACAATACACGACTCAAGGTAGCGAGTTGAGTTCATTCTTTTATTACCCATAATACGTTGAAATGACCGTCGTGCCCTTGTGACAAAGAATGAGGCCATTCTGATCTCAAATAAAACGTGCTCTTTCACGAATCCCATTTACATAATGTTTTTCCGTTCCGCCACAGTAATGCCCGGGGCTTGAGATTACTTTGAGGTAGTCAAATATTTGCTTATTTGTAGGTGAAAGTTATGGATGGAGTGTTGATTTGAAGTCGAGACATTTGTTCGGACGTTTCAATTAAATATTTATTAGTTTATTTATTGTTTAACAGTGAAATTATAGTATGATTTACTTATATTTAGCAGTAAATGTTGTTGGTACTGATGCTAAAGTGAAATGTAGATTTGCAGGACGATCCTACGATTTCAGTAACACGAATGCATTTGATATAATTAGAAATGGATTATCATTATTAATCAAACTTATGTGTCCTAATCTGCCCGATAAAACATTATTTTATGCTTTCATTGCACACAAATATGTTATTTGCCCCGATTCGTCCAGATGGATGGATTTGTAAGATTTTATAATTTGTAATAGTTTTTCTTTTCATATATAATTATATTATTCATGTATAATTCATTCTCCATTAATAACTAACACGACAAAATAAAGTTTTATCCCATTTGGGGCAGTCGTACAAACATTTCATGTGTAGATCATGCAACGTATGTTTGATTATATTATAATAATACCGCGGATAAAATTTATTGCTCATATAGTAAAGACGGTTATGCAGATAAATAAATTCCATTGAATACACAGTACTTCTATATTATTTTATGAGACTAGCCCGATTTTATCTTCCTGATTATTCCTTGCTCTTGATTATTTCTTGATTTTATATTAAAGATGGAAACAATTGTGTATGTAGGTTGTAGGCACACGAATAACGTCTTTTTACTAATTTTTATGCACATGTTATAGTTTCATACATGCATATATTTATTAGCTGAGTGGCCTACATTCTGCCAGGGGAGCCTTAATTATCACTTCGAGAGCAATGATTATTTTACCAAAAAAACTGATCTGTTCTCAAATTATCAGAATTTATCCAAATTGAAATGGGACCACACCGAAGAAATCAACTTTAAAATAAAAAAAGAATTGTTAATAACGGTTCACCCAGACGAAAGTTCTAACGAAACAAACACGTAAATACTGAATTGTGAACTTCCTTCTTATTGTGAAGTCGGTTGAAAAATTTCATATTTGTTCTTGGACATAAATTCATGAAAATCGGCCAAGTCGTTTCGGAGAACTTTGGGCACTATGATATTGTGACATAAAAATAGGTATACGCAGAAGAATGAGAAATAAATACTATTTCAAATGAGATAGTGGCTGAATAAATAAATAGAACAAATTCAAATAACACTTTGATAACATTTATACAACATGAACGTATATTTATCTCTTTGTTATTATTTAATCTTGTAATTAAATTGAAACGATTCGAGCAGATAATGAATCTTCTGCAAATAAGTTTCTTGAGTAAATACTGGATGCTAATTAATAATGTGTCAAATAGAATATTGTTCCCTTATTATTTTCTACATTGCTCGTATTACGCAACCCCGCATCCCCGTTTTTGCAAGAAACATTAATCAAAGTCAACCAGTTAAATAGATACCTAAAGAAATGATATATGAAGTGAAATCTAAGAGTAAAATGAGGCTGGACATGGTCAAAAATGTGGTGTTTCGTGTGTTCTTTTTTTCAATAAGAGCTTTATTTTTATGACAAGAAACGGGAAGAGATGAAGTTTTCCTGCTTATTATTTATGACCACCGTTTTATTATATATTGCGGTTTTGCTAACACATAGGCTTGTAAGTGCAGGTATTAGTGTGAAATCCCGTGGCCCTAGTGGAGAATGGGGCAGATGATATACATCTGTTTCTTAGATCGATGTTCTTTATGGACATTTCTTTATCCCCAGTACCCAGCGGGAATCGAACATAAGACCCTTCGGTTCTACGCTCACGTGTTAACCACTTATCACTCCTAGGGAAGGAACAGGTCCTCTTAACACAGCCACAGTCCACTGTTACAACAATGTAAAAACTTACTAAATAAAGATTTATTATTATTTATTTATTATTACTTAACCAAGGAAGTACGTTTGGTATAGCAAAACAAATGTACTTAATCTGTTCAATTATAGTTTAATACAAAGATGAGTGCTGAAAAACTCATCATAGAAGTGTATTAAAAATTATTATTTAACTTAATATTATTATTTCTTTTGTAAATTTTCAACTAAATCACTTCACACATCGAAATTTTAAAAGAGCGGTTTTTATTATGTTACTAACAAACACGGTACGCACGATATATGACACGTGTTTAGACAGTTTGTACATATTTCTCTGATAATATTTTTATGTTCTTTCTTTATCTTTATTGTGTACAATGAAGTTTAAATGTGTAAAAATAAATAAAAATCTGTACAGGCTTAACGAAGTGATTAAAAAAAGGGTAAACGTATATACGGGGAAACATTTAAAGTATTACACCCTTTTTTCGGACAGAATAAAAATGGATCAGAACATGGGTGTTAAATCCAGTCCCCCTTACCCCACCACGGGACATGAATCTTCACTTAATTTAATCAAAGGGGTATTCATTATTTGTAAGGGTAACTTTTGGAAATGCGAATGAAATCTAAACTTTTTATTGCTGAAAAAATAATGAACAATCATCATGATGATATAATCAAAAGTACTTCTTTTAGAACTTATTATAAATAAATGTTTGAGTTTGAGTTTAATACCGCGGTGAAAGATATCATTCTCATAAGAATTTACTTTGTACGCGGGTCAAATCTCGGGTAGAAAGTTAGTTACGATATTATCTTCACACCAAAGTTTTATTCAGTTTTCTATTAATATTTGCATTTTATGCATAGATCTTTATTTAATATCACCATGTGAACAAAGTGATTTTCTTAGGAATTTTCGAATTTGTTACTAAAATAGGAACTAGATACAAGCAACTCCCACTATGGCATAAAAAAACAATTTATTAGGACCATCAGACATCTGCGGCAGTTTATTTACGTATGCAATGCGAATTTACATACACATAAAAAGAGCTTTATGTTGTATTAAGAATTAAAATTTATTAATTAGCTTTTACCCTTAGCTTCATGGTCAGTGCCCGCGTAGTCATAACAAATTTTCATCCCCTATTTTAATTCCTTGTATTAGGTTGAATTTAACAAGATTTATATGCATCATAGCGATGGGTCCAATAGTTTGGGCTGGCGTTGATAGATCAGTCAGTCAGTCAGCTTTGCTTTTTTATAATGAAACTAGCTGCACCCGGCAAACGTTGTTCTGCCTTACTCTTATCATTTAGGGGTATGAAAAATAGATGTTGGCCGATTCTCATAGATACCGGATAAGCACAACAAATTTCATCAACATCGGTCAAGCCGTTTCGGAGGAGTATGGCAACGAAAACTGTGACACGAGAATTTTATATATATAGATATATGAAGATACATTAATGACCTAGCAGAAGAGCAAATATAGTTGTATTGGTTTATCCCTTTATAGATATTTTATTTAACTATAAATTTTTACTATAAAAAACTCATTTCTTAATAAAGTCATAGTTTAAATAAATCGAGAACTTTCTTCTCACTCACCGAGAATAGAATAGGTTTTTAAACATTTGCTTTGCGAAAGTTTTATACTGTGCAGTATTTTCTTTGTTTTACAGTCTACCTAAGTCTGTATTTTCTAAGTTTATTTTTAATCAGTTTCTGAATAAGAAAAAACTTTCTGTTTACTAGATTTGCTTACTTATAGTTTATAAACATACACGTAAAGATAAACGGTTATTTCCTACAACTCTGAATGAAATAACATGAATACGTATCTACGTACATCTATACTAATATTATAAAACTGAAGAGTTTGCTTGTTTGTTTGAACGCAATATTTGCTAAGAAGAATACTCGCATGATATCAAGTAAGAGTTTCTCGGCATAACATGCTGATTCATTTATGGGGTGAAATAGTAAAAAGGTAAGTTGCGTTGCGCGTGACACCAACCTTTAAGCTATAAAATTCTATTTGAATTGAAGAATTGTCACCATACCACCCACATACCTACGTTGAAGTTGCTTGGTAAAAATTGAAACGATATTGAGCAAAAAAGCTGGCTACTTGTGAATTAAGAAATGTTTTGTTTTTCCTCAAACAACTGTGTGTAATAGTGTGTGAATAATAAAATTACAACGGACCGTTAACGTTTTAGAAACTTAACTTTCGACAAATTAATTAAACATATTTATTCTAAGCTATCCGAACACATAATGAAGTCTTAAACTGTAAATCTTATCTCCTTGCAGAAACGCATCATTGCATTTTGCTTGCTTTGCTGCGATTCCAGCAACACAATTGCAACAATTGTGTTTGTTGCTGGAATCGCAGGTGGCCGTAGCTACGCTGCGCTAACAAATACAGCACCACTTCCAGCGACTGTCGGTGGTACAGAAACACACTAAATAAAGTGTAAATCAATACAAAACAAATAAACAAACACATCTATATTATGAAAGCGTGCGCAGACTGACCTTTAATATTGCTATTGTACGTATAATATATTTAAGTCCTATATTAAATGGCAGAACCTCCTCGTGTAGATTTAGGACAGAGGCTTCAAACCGCTATCTCGCACGTAACTCGGCAAACAACAAATTGATGAATATGTTGAAATCTCATTGGGTATGTAATAAGTTAACTTTTATATTTCCGAATTATTTCATATGCGAAATGTACTATTTTGGACTTTTTTGACTGCCGCTTTATGTTGGAAAAAGAAATACTGGATATAATACTATTGGCTTTTGGCATTAAAAAATAAGACCCCCATATAGAGCAGGTTTAACAGAACAGCAGGTACATCAGCTGCTTCACTGATCGGTTTTATCAAGAAGGATCAACTTCTGGGCATCTCCCGGTCTAGCTCCTTCCTACTAGACAGAGAGATGAGAGCTTTTTAGCGGAACCCACAACACCTTGGTTCGGTGCTCACGAGTTTACCACAGAACCATCGAAGTGATAATACTCCAATTAAATGATTTATATTTTATGGATGTCAACATTTCACACAATTGTAATTATTAAAAACAAACTATGTTCGTGCCTAGGTTTCTTCTTTTATATTACCGAAATGCATACAATATTTATATTGAACATATTCCTAGTTCACATATTACATTTTGTACAAACATAGCAAACCACGGTGTCGAATGATAAAACAATCTTCAAGTAGGCTGTATTTACATAACAGATCGTTCATATTGACAGTATTATTCCATTGTATCAAGAAATGTGTTAGTTCGTAGCGTGGTGTTCTGATTTTTGTTTTTAATTTGTTTTAAACGGTGAACGAAGCCGATTACATCTGGTTATTATCTAACAATAGAATTTTATACTACAATGTTTGCTGAGGCACGTGATTACTAAATAAATTTTTGTACGAGTGTTCCCGTATTATTATATTTATAGAAAGCGTTGAGTTCCTTATTTATCACAGAATAATATATTATCAAACTAAATTAATAATGTTTAGTTATTAATTACAGCTGAAAAGCAGATCAAAGTGATATTATATTAATTTTGAACTTTGCGCATGGGAAATTTGTAATTTATTTGACCTTGCGTAATAATATAATAATGAAATTAATATTAAATTGGGGGTGAATTGTATTCATTAATACATTGTGTTTAACTGTTCTCAAATAAAGTGTGGAAAATTAATTATAAAAAATTGATATATACCTATAAAAAAATTGGATAATTGTGTTATGGGATCATCTCTCGGTCTTAATGTGTTCACACCGCCAAATTCTGTTAACCTTCCTAACCCATTCAAGCCTTAAGACTGTGGAACTCACTCCTGTACTCATTTAAGCAAGCTTAGTCTTTTAATACCTTTTTTTTTTGACAGAAAGGTTAAGGGTAGGGGAATATGATACAGACCCCGAGCTCCCCAACTCACTGAACGAAATATAGTATTCTAATGCTACTCAATCTTCTGTGGGGGTGTAGTAGCTCCCCCAGTGCGAGCTGCCTGGCCAATTCATGCCTATTACTTACTGACTGACTCCCCCATCAAAGCAAAAGTTTAATTTTAATAAGCATAACAAACAAGAATTCTTATCTACGCCGCTATAAATTCTTCGTAAAAATATTGGTAAAATTTATACATATTGAAGATAAAATTTCCAGCAAATATTCTTTAAGATTCAAGTTTCTCCGAGCCTTTCAGCTTAAACAAGGTTAGAACGGTTTACCTTATGTACGGCGATGTTTACAAATTATTAAAGTTAGGTTCACACTCTCAAGACCTGATGATATTAGCATTTCAGGTAAACACATTTTATATAAACAAAACAGTGTTACGAATAAATTAGCTATCATTTAATGTATCTGATCTAAGACTTAATTATATAGGCTCAAGTTTGTTGTGTAAAAAATATTAATATTAAAAGAATCATGCAAAGAAAACCATCTCTTAATATTAAAAAAGCTCGTGGTAAATAATTGGCGCCATTAATCGAAACCAAACAAAAAAAACAGGCATTTCGAGGAAAAGAGCCATGTTAACGAATTATACTGAAAAATGGTTAACTATTAAAAATATATTATATTGAACCCATTTTAAAATATATCAATTAATATGCATTTATTGGATTTTCTGAAAGGAATTTATAGAACAATGAAACCCTCATAGGGTCTCATCGGGGTACATAAATTTATTTGAAATGTGACAGACTGCACCCGTAAATTAATTCATAACTCAAATACCGCTTGTGAATATTTCATAAACTGGTGTACTTTTATATTTTTTTACAGTTTCTTATCTAAATCTAGCTAAATTAATAAATACATGAATTTCATAGGTATACGGACGGCAGTATGTGATTGGTGTAGACCTGTGCAGTGTGCAGCATGTGACCGACAGACTGTTTCAGTATAGGATATATAAATGTCATGGTTGTATAATGTATTAATAATAAGGTATTACAAAAAGATCAGAAACGTACAAGCCAGTTAGTGTATAAAAAAGTGTGGTTTTCATTTCCAAAATACATAACTTACTATTACTTTTCAATCGACTTCAAAAATAACTACGGAGGTTTTCATTCCGCTGTATTTTTTTTCATTGATACCTCCGAACTTTCGACTGTATGAAGCGATTTGTATGATTCTTTTATTATAAAGTGCTTTCCGTGTGGTCCCGTCTAAATGTTGTTCTGACAATTTGAAGACGGGCTAAATTTCTGTTAAAAATAGTTATTTCTAAATAGCAACAATGCAGTTTTAGCTTATCTTTTACTACTTATCTATACGTATAAAAATTAATCCCTATTTCCCATGGACATGCCATTACGCGTGAACGGCTTGAACGATTTCAAAATTCTTTCACCATTAGAAAGCTACTGTTATACTGAGTCAAACATCTAGTATATTTAATAATTATCATCCCAGGAAATACTGAAATCAGCCTAAACAGGAGCAGCCTTAGCGCTTACTATAGGCTTAGAACATCCGTCTATGAATAATTTATGAGCTTTATTCGCGTTCCCAAATGGTTTAACATAGGCTTCTAATTGTAGGCACTATCACAATGATCTGAGAATACATCCGATTTATTTACACCCCTTGTAATCAGGTACTACATATTTAATTCGTGGTGTTACTGTAATATAAACGTTATTTTATCGCGGTTTCAAACTCAAACTCAAACTCAAAAATTTATTCATTCAACTAGACTTCTTATAGAAGAACTTTTGAATCGTTATATTTCACAGTTATAACATTTATCGGGATAAAAAGTTGCCTGTATGTTATTCCAGTTGTCTAGTTATCTACGTACCAAATTTCATTTCAATCGGTTCAATAATTTTTGCGTGAAAGAGTAGCAAACATACACGTACACATATATCCATCCTCTCAAACTTTCGCATTCATAATATTAGTAGGATACATGGTGTATTATATACAGGTACACATATTATATCTTTATACAGGTGTCCCATCGATGGTGTTCTGGTTTCTGTTTTTTACATGCTTATTACGTAAATCACGGTAAACATCTAATAAAATAGAAAACATAAGCAAAATATTTTTTTAAAAATTAAAAACTTTTTAACGGATTTTAAACGCGATTTATTCATTATATTATTAACCCGACGTTTCGAACACTTTACAGCGAGCGTGGTCACGGGGAGACTCTAATAATATAATGAATAAATCGCGTTTAAAATCCGTTAAAAAGTTTTTAATTTCTAAATATATAATACTTGCGTGAAATCAAACACAAGAAAATACTGAGCAAAATTTTATTAAAACACGAGCAAGTGAATTGGCAGATGTTATGAAGATTTTATTAATTTTAATAATGAGGATTTAATAATTTTATGAGTTAAAATTCAAAGAATATTTTCACTTTAATCGTTAGTCTGCAATTGCGTTGCTAAATAAATATTTAATATTTTCCAAATTAAAATTAATGTAATATTATGACAAGGAAAATCAATATAGGTGACCCGTATGGTGTCCTCAATGTAGAGATAATCACAGTAGCCATTACTAAAGACACGATATAATGAATGTCAGCGATCTATCGATTGTATACGGGCAGGATTTATTACTTCGTGTAATTCCTCTTATTTATACAGTCCTTAGGGCTAATTGGGCTTACCTATTCCATTTTTCCACATAAGGAATTTGTACTAGAGTATAAAGAAAAGTACTAAAAGTTCTTGAAGTGTTATGTATGTGTGTTTGTGTGAGATAAGTTTAATAGTACTTGCAAGCTTGGCAATAAAATCTTTCGACTAAATTAATATTCGGGCGACATTATCGCATTGCGATCAAGCCTTTAATAAAGAGAGAAAAAAAAATTGTATATTTAACCCGCCACCAGCATATACCTACGAGATACGATATTAAAATTGGAATTTCATGAGAAAAAATTGAATCCTAATGTTAATGAGCTATTACATTTTCTCCTAAGCTTTTAACTCATAAATGCAAATCGCCAAATAACGAGCCAAGTTGAGTTTCTTAAGTGCACATATTGCATATTCATGCGATATTAATGTCACAATCACCTCACTCCACCTAACCGATGCAGGCCATTTGACTGTAATTATTGGTTAAAAAGGACTTACGAATGAAATTTAATACATCCTTCCTACTAATATTATAAATGCAAAGCTTGTAAGGGTGTGTGTGTGTTTGTTGCTCTTTCAGGCAAAAGCTACTGAATCGGTTGCACTGAAATTTGGTACGTAGACAGCTGGACAACTGGAATAACATATAAGTAATATTATATATTATTCGATATTCCTACGGGATACGGACTTACGCAGGTGAATCCGCGGGGCTCAGCTAGAAATAATATATTTTGAAATTTCATTTTATTAGAATTTATCATTGATATTTCCAGTACTATCTGTTTTCTATTAAATTAACTGTTTTGAGAATAATATTACTGTCATTTCTCATCAGAATCTATTCAGAGAACCGTTGATAATGTTGAGTAAATTCTATTCATATACTACTAGGAAACACAAACACTACAAACAAAATTAGGATAGCAAACAAATAATAATTTTCTACAAATCAGGTGAAAACAGGTTATGTAACGTGGCCAAAACACAACGATTTCGAAGCAAACACAAAAAAAAAACACGTCGAACTGTTGAAGACAGACTTATTGAGTAACAAACAAAAATATATATATAATGCAATTTTCTATCAAATAAATAACCTCCTTCGGTTTTGAGAATTCGTTTAATACTATTTTTTATTAACGATAAACTGAACTGCCCTTAAATTATCAGAACTAAACCAAATTAAAATGGGATCACATGGAAAGCACCAGCTTTTAAATTATAAAAGAATCATAAAAATCGGTTGACCCAGCAAAAAGTTATGAGGTGCCAAACGCAATCCTCCTTTTTCTGAAGTCGTTTGAATTTAACATTTAACACCATCCTTATAACATCGACTCAAAAAAAGTAATAACAACATAAAGAGTTCAAGTGAAAAACAGCCCGCTATTAGGAGAAATTGAAGCAATTAGCGAGACACGAAGTGTAACCATTTGTCACAGAGTAAAAAAGGTGCTACGTACGTCACCATGTACTCTGGTGACCTACATCAAATATGACAAGGCAAGTTCCTACACAATGACGTAAAGAAGCAATTAATTTTTCTTATTTTATCCAATAGTCTGCAACAAGAGTTAATTATTATTTTTTTTTATTTGGTTTGGTTTTTACCACTTTAAATTAAGAATGTAAAAATTGGCCTAAATGCAAGATCACGATTTCCACGTAGCAAAGAGAACGCAGAGACACCTATTTATTACAAATTCACTATTTCTTAGAAAACGACTATTGTATCTTTATATTGAATTTTTGTTTTCTTCGCATTTTATGAGACGCCTAGCATAAAAAATGAAATATTGATAGCCGGAGGCCCGTTTCCTTTTCCTCACCCGTCCTAGTCCATTCCTTCTTTCCAGTCATTAATCCTTTCCTTTTCCCTTACCCTATAAAAGCGCATTTGCAGAGGTCCTACCTTTGCGAATGTTCATGGGCGGTGGTGATCGCTTACCATCAGGCGAACCACCAGCTCAGCTGCCCGCTATGACATAAAAAAAAAAAGCATTCTCCATCTTCATTTTGCTTCACTCGCGAACGTTTAAACATCAACAGATATTTCCAACCAAACCAACCCAGTATTTAGATTTCGCTTTTGTTTGTTAAAAAGTGATCAATAACCTAAACCTCAATAACCTAAAGTAAACAATACCAAAGACAAAAAAAAACTAAATCAATAACCTTTTTTATGTGATAGCGGGCAGCTATAACGGTATGACTAATAGGAAGCGATCACCACCGTCCTTTGACATTGCTTATTGCTTCTCCGCATGCGTTGCCCGCTTTTGAGGGGTGAGGGATAAAATAGGAACGATAGATTAAGAACAAGAAAGAAATAAGTTCCTTAGTCTACACCAACATAACTTGGTGTGTTTTCGAATTTATTAACTTAGTTCTACTTGCTCTATTGATATATGGAGATTCTGTGATACCAACTTAATTAAGATTTTTTAATTAACTCATAATGAACGTAATAATATTTAATTAGTCAACTTAATTAGCATGCTTGTTGATGTCAAAACCTTCAAATTACAATTTGTATAATTCATTTCATGGTACTTAAATGTGAAATATTTCCACGGTTTTCAAGGAAAACATCTATTATACTAAAGTTAACTAGCAATATAATACAATAATCATTTACCAATACGTTTATCTCATAATATATAGATAATTATTATTATAATACTGGCATTGATATTTTAAAATAACAACATTTGTTTTTCAAAATTGAGTGATACATGCTATCTATTATTTAGTATCCAAGGAATTATTGTCATCAAAAATAGTTTTCCAGTTACGTCAAAATATCATGTGTCTCATAATTTTTTACATATACTAATATATTTTTAAGAAAATTCATCACATCATAGTACCTAGGGTAAAGATAAAATTAGAATGCCAACTTTTTGCCTAAAATTCATAACTCAACAGTTTTTATCGAGTTTCGTGACAGTTCTTTTAGGTAGAAGTAACCTTCCGAAAATAGCTTTAAGGATTAACTATTCATAAATACTTGTAAAAGCTAGGAAAAATATGGTATTTCGAAAAACGAAAAATTTAGTTACTCAAACATTGAAGCTTAATCCCACACTTGAGCTGTATTCATAGAGTATGTACTTATTTTGAGAGTACTTATTTGAGATTCAGTAAGTAGGTACTTGTTTTGTGTTTTGTCTATTAATTGTTTCATTTCAGCATCTTCTAGAGCTTCCACATAGTATTTCCTTATGACCCTTTCAATCAGCATTTAACAGCAAGCCTTTGAAAATCTAATAAACGAGGTTAACTAGGTTCTGATTATGTACAGTATTTAGACAACGTGATATTGACAGTATATCAATTTTATAGTAAGTAGGTACAAAATAATGAAAGTTAAATATATACAATGATTTACATCTCACTCGACCGAGATAAATGCCATTCAGTTCGCCTTAATTGAAGTCGTACTTCAACGTAACATAAAACAATACAGAGAAAGTGAAATATCAAGAATAAGCGAGAAAATCTTATTTGAAATATGATTAAATTATTATAAACCACTTGAGACAACTCAGATTATCAAGTCTCATTATGACGCTGTTATTCCTTTATTTTATCCAAGATTCTTTTCATAACAAAACGGTTTGTGAAAGATTATTGAGAACTCGATTTATGTTTACGTTCCGAAGCTAAAGATTAATAAATTCTTAAAATGTCCCAGAATGTTCCAGAATGTTCTAGAATGTTCTAGACAAAACAGTATTTGCAAACTATTTTCTCTTGATAATCTCGATTAAATAGGCATTCATTCGTGTATTTAAGGTTGCTTTAATTTATTTATTAGAGTGGTGATAATGAAATAAGTTATTTTTCTGCCTTCTTCTTTAAACATAATGTAACTATCAGTTGAGTTTTTCTAGTTGCTCGAATAAATATTATCATTATTATCTACCTACATATTACTCGTATTTTTATTAACATCGAGTCGACTGGGTCATATTTATGATTTCAAATATTTGTTTAAGAGTCTTTCCTTATTTTATAAAAAGATATATTATTTATAGACCTTCCTAATTCCGATCACTCGAAATTCACACGAAAATGCCAACCCACAAGTGAGGGACGACATTTGCAAATGTTTTTTTTTATTTATAGATGCATATCGTACTTCGCGCAAATATATGCGCGCAAGTAAGAAGCAAGTGAGAACCTTTAAGAATTGCCCATCTAAAAACAGGGTGCTGCTTATCTCAGATACTGAAATGCGAGTGGAAGAATTAGTTACCTTAAAGATATCGGCAGCTAAGGAGCGGTGCAATGAAACCAAGAATTTATGTTAACAAATATTCCCTAACACGCTACGTTTAAAATAAAAGAGCGCCAACCCTAACACGTCTTATCTCACACACAAGCATGGCACGCGTTCAATAACGCGAGCTTACGGCTGTGTGCGTAATAGGTTATTAGAACCTGTTTGTTTCATACATTTTATCGCGAGTGCCGAGGTTTGGCATTCCGTAAGATTTCGCTATTTCGATTCGATTTCCCAATGAAAGAAATACTACTAAAAATTAGTGCAATTATATAGAAGATTTCAGCATGGATCTGTCAATTGATAATAATAAGATGTTATTTTCATTAAATTGCGTTAATATTTAAAATACTGCTTGAAATTAGATACATGAAACGAAGAAATGAAAACCAATGTTAAATGATTCCTTTTAAATGCAGTAGATGCAACGTCCGTTTCTCATTTACAGCTATTGAAAACTATTATAAAATAAATGTTAGTTCTCTTTGCAGGAAATATATCGTTTGCGTTTCAAAGCGTTCATTGTTATTTTTATTTTAATAAACTGTAGGTAGTACAAAATAGTACTGATGAAACTATCATAGCAAATTCATAATGTATGAAACGTGATGAAGTGTACTGTAGAGATCCGATGTCTATGCAATTTTTGGCGCGTTATATGGATTTCTTAGACATATTAATCATTTCGTTACTTATCATGTACCACAGCTGTTACCCGCAAATTCGCCTTCGTGGTCAAAGAAATTTCTCAGGGTATTGAGATATTTTACCGCGTTAAAAAGTAGCCTACAAACTATCCGACTCCAATATCGAAGTGACACAAAGACAAAATAACTAACTGCATTCGCATATCATATCATACAATATTATATGATAAGGTAAAGATTATAATTATAATTAATTTATTAGGCACCAATAATTTGATAGTTTCAACACAATGAGAGTTGTCATTTATACCACTTACTTATTGGAACAAGGGATCAAATGATCATTATTTACCACAGTTAATTAAACGCATATAAATTTCACAATTCATAGTAATATTTCAATATAATATTTCTATCATTCAAATACTTTTTGTATAGAATGATAATTGATACAAAAATTAACTACAACACACCAAAAAGATCTTCCCGAATATCCTTTTCAAACGAAATAATAATATCCGAATTTAATTAAATAGTTCGCTTTGGCCTTCAACGGAACTGTGGCTTTCTATTGTGACTGTAATCTGCTAAAACTTTAGGCGACCACCAAACTGCTAAATAACTTAAATTTTCCGAGATAGAACTTTAATCTTTCGAACAGCGTCACAGATTCTCAAAGGAATAGTAAGTGATCCTTAATAGCATAATATTTTTAGTTGTTATTTAAATTGATAATTTATAACACTTAAAATAGGGAATTAAACGTGTTTTGATGCAATAAACTAAGTAAGAAAGTAATTCATTATTCAGAGGGACGAGCACGAATAACATTCGAATTCGTATCGAAGTACAACTTTGCTTATAGACCAAACGACGATAACACATTTTTTAGATATTGTAGTCGAGTACGCTTCGGCACTAATTGGGCCAGCTCGCACCGGGGGATGTACAACACCCCCACAGATACATTTTCACCATACATTGGAACATTGGCGTGTTGGAGGTTGTGAATGTGTACAATATTTGTTCCTATTAGAAATCATCAATTTTTTTTTCTGTATTATTACAATATATTTCCGATGTATTTTTCACCATAAAAATCAGCCATCAAAGCAATAAATCTACAATAATTACTAAGGATTTTAAGGAAAATGAGAGTGATTATAAAAGTTTTAATATACTTATAACTATAATATAAAATAGTATTGATAACAATTTATAAATTTATTTTAAAATTCAAATAAATATTTTCTTTAGAATCTGATTAACACTGCATTATTGCTTTGTTACATTAAACTGATTGCAATTAACGTCACAAAAACTTCAATTACGAGTTGAAAGCGCTTTCAAAGGGATTTCCAACGTTTTAATTACACTCGTTTTATTTCTAAAGTAAATAATGTATTTTTAAGTTTTAACACAACGTAACAGAGATTAAAAATGCTTTTATTCGTTATTCATAATGCTGCGCCGTGTTAACTTTAAACCGTCGATTTTAATGTAATGAAAACTTCATTCATGTTTTTGTAGTAGTTGAAATATACTCGTATTTTCAAGCTAGCGGTTCTCCCGGGCTTCGCCTGTGGTACAGATTATATTGAATAGTCTATAGCACTCAGGGATCAGGGTGAAAGAATTTTTAATATCGGTTCAGTATTGGCGCGTCCAAATAAACAAGAAAACAAACAAATTCTTCAACTTATTTTATCATAAAAATATAATTGTGTATTATGACAAAGTTATGATGAGAGAAAAATGTGGACGAACAATTTTGATACAAAATCTACAAACATTGTAATATCTAGTTTCATCAACGATGAATCTATACACATATATAAAATTTATGCGTTCCATATACGATCGAATTCAGTAGTCCTCTTCTTTTGAAGTCGGTTAAAACGCTTATTTTACGTTTTCTTCACATACGTAATATAATGTAAAATCTTTAATTTTAGCTAATGGTTCGTTTGTTTTGGGATTACATATGACAAAATATTTATACAGAAGCGAGAGACAGAATTGGTCACGAGCACGGTTTTATTTCGATAGATAATAATGAAAAACAATGCATAACAAACATGCTATGTTTGACGGATGGGAACTTTTCGACAGATTATAATCTAACAGTTTTTACAATCCCACGGCGACATACACCTACAAACAATAAGCATCATTATCAACTTCCCTTTGTCATGGAGATAACCACTTAAACTTTTAACTAAAGTAAACTTTTCACGGATGTTTTGTAATCGCAAAAGTTTTAACAGCTACCCTGTGATTGTTTAAGCTCAGCAATTCCATTACAAAATTAAACTTTGCAATGTTTGTTGTTTTGTGAAAGAAAACATCAGTTTTGTACAATTAAAATTATATGATACTTCGCAAGTCTGTCCTCGTGGCATATTGGTTGTTATATAAAAAGTTTAAAAAATCTATTGCTTTTGTGCTAATGTTGGATATATTTAAATAAAAAAATTATCGAATAATAGTAAAATAAAGTGACGAAAATACTACCATTCAAAAGGAGACATTGTATATGTACAAAGAATTTTAAAACGATGAAGTGAAAAAAAAACAAGAAATAAAAAGTCTGGAGGCGCCGGGTATCGATCCCGGTACCTCTCGCATGCTAAGCGAGCGCTCTACCATCTGAGCTACGCCCCCTGATAATCACCGATCCAAATTGTGATTTCTATTCAAGCGAACTTGTGAAAACAATATAATTGTTTGGTCCTTATTTAATACATACTGATTTTTAAATCCTTACTTAAAAGCTTTTAGTAGAAAATCATATAACACAACCATGTCAAAAAGGTAAGGTAATTGATTGTTTCCATCTTTCACGTGTGACATTTTGTTATTATGCTTAAAACGGTGAAGGAAAACATCGTGAGGAAACCGGCATGTCCAAGAATCAAAAGTTCGACGACATGTGACATCTGCTAACCCGCACTTGGCCAGCGTGGTGGATTATGGCCTGAATCCTCATAGGAGACCTGTGTCCCAGCAGTGGGAACATACATGGGCTGCTGATGATGATGATGATGATGATGATATAATACTTTATTGGACGGGTATCTTTTTAATGGATTATAGAAAAATTGGTACTTAATGAGTATTGTTTATGTGATTAGGATTTTAAAGTTTAATTTCGGAGTAAAATATAAAAGTATATAATATATAAAATAATAATATCAAAATGGATTATAAATAACTACCTACTACTAATAACAAATTCTACTTATTAATAACAAATTCCTTAGAAAACAAAAATAATTGGTTTAATGTTGAAAAAACCCAGTTATTACACCATATACATTAATGTCTACCTATTAGTAAGAACTATCTAATCCAATTAGAACCAAAACAACAAGTCGCAGATACAAAAACTCCATAAAATATCTGTTTTAAAAGTTCTGCGGTCAATGGTCCTTTACAGTAATATAACTAATGCACAAGTACATTTTCCCCAAACACTTTTAAGATAAAAGTTTTAATTGTGTTCAGAGACGCGGCTACATCACATTAGTATGCATGAATGAATCTTTTTTAATAAAAAACTGTAACTATAAAAATGATTTCAGTAAATGCAGCTTAACTTTCATCTCATTTAGCAAGTGGGTAAAATATTTATTTTTTTGAAAAGTTTTCCTCTTAGAAAAGCATCTTATCTAAGTTCGATGGCGCAATAAAGTATTAAATTTATGTGTAATAATATTATAGAGAGATAAAGTTTCTAACTTTTTATTTATCCTCATCCTAAAAATAGTACGAATTTTTTGGGGAAATCTTCGGGACTAAAAAAAAACGGAACCGGTCCTGAAAACCCATACAGTAACGAAAGCCTACATTTATATGCGATAGCCTACATTTTCCCTGCATAGTGCAATGTCACATTATGATTAAACAGTACAAAGAAAAATCGTAGTATATATAAACCCAGTCAAAGTAAAGCGGACAAGATGGGATGATCTACCTACCGGCGAGTGCGGTGTTTAATAGTTTCGTAGGAATAATCTAACTCAATAATATTATTAATAAAACCACCTTGTCAAAACCAAAGTAAATATAAATGAAACTCTATAGGAGGCATCAGGTTTCAAATAAAAATTAATCATAATAATCGGTTTACTCAGTACAACTTATGATCTACAAACCTAAAAAACAGTGGAATTGATAACCTCTTCTTTTTCTGAAGTCGGTTAATAAGAAGAAAGCAAAATGCAAACGAACACACGTCAACTGAAAGGACGCAACTCGCTTGTGACATTTGGTTTTAGTATTATTTGACGGGAATCCAGCTAAAATTAATGAATGGGGATATTAGTAATATAGGGATTTATTCCTCTTAATGGGAAGATTGAGGAGTATGAGAAATATATGTAGGTAGAAATTCGCTTCAGTTAGATTTAGTTTTTGATTAGATTTCGAACAAAACATTGTCCACTGAATGTATAATCGTTCTAAACTAAAATGCCCTGTAAAAACCGTCGCAAATATATATCTAAATTAAGTTGTACATGTCAGCAACAGAAACGTATATATTGCAGCAAGCTATTTCTTAAAAGTAGGAAGTTTCCAACAATTTGTTTTATCTGACAAACATTCCTTTACTTCAGTGGCTTTGTATAAATTTATCTCTCGAAATTTTAGCTATATTTAAGTCGTATTTAAATACTGCTGAAAATAGAGTACATTAAATTCAGGGAACACGCGGTGAAATTAAAATCTGCGGTTACATTTACTGTTGGAGTTAATAAAGTTGTATGGGCATTGCTTGAACTATAATGAAAGTTAGTACCTACTCACAGTTCCAAACTTTATACTGTAAGTATAACTTCATAAGTAAAATCAAACGTACTAGCTTTTCTTCGGAAAAGAATAAACAGAAAAGTCGGACGTCCGTGATTAATTGCCAAGTATATTTTAATATAACTGTATTTAAGACTCGAATTTAATTTGAATAATAATTTTAGCAGTATATTCTAGGATGTGCGTGAGTTACTCAAAAATGTTTCATATTTCAAATACAAATCTCGTAATACAATGCGTTACATTTAACGATATATAATTTTCCTAACGATACCCACTTTTAATTTTTTTTAAGTCTCCTTTTGACCTGTAATCAGCTTGATTGAAGCATTAAGCTGGTTGTATGAATTTGGTTTCAGGCACGCATGGTATACGACCAGTAGCATATCCATATAAGTTTTTGAAGTAAACTTAGATCTATTTTCTATTGTGAAAGGAGGTCCTGTGGACGCTTTTTTAGCACTTAAAAGAGAGTTGATTCCATTATATTTCAGACAAGTTCATTGGGATTTTTTTTTAAACGATACCCACTTGGCACATCAATATATAATAAGAATATTTTAGTATTACTAACGCTGAAATAGTACGTACGTAATTTAATCTGTAGTAGCGATATTCTGCAGTCTAGTAAAGTTTTGTAGAATGTTAATGTTATTCCTAAAGAATATGCCTGTTACACAACATACTGAAATCACCAAGGATCAAAACATAAAGAGGCACTAATAAAATTCAAATTATGATCACTCAAAATAGTAATGGATAAATGAATTCCCACCAAGCCCTCATCTACGAAAGGGTATGGTGAAAGGACGCGAGGCGATTATATAACAATGAACATTTTACTCTCAGATACGCCCAACAATACACTATGAGAAATATGATTCGCTAAACGTTGACACATTTCATCCAACTGTGAAAGGAGGTCATATTGTGGTAATAGATTAGAATTTAGAATTGTTGGACCGTTATTCTCGAATATTCTGTAATATGGGAACTTTGAGAATGACTATTTGAAATTTACTATAAAATCGTAGTTTTTATTATGTGCGGATAGACTATGAAATAAGACCACAGTATAGGTTAGTATTATAATTGAAATATATTTTTAATCCACCTTGTCTTCTTTAATTCCCACACAGACATATCACATTAGAATAAGAAAGAAATGTGTACAATTAAAACACCTACTAGTTCTATAGTTAGCAACCATAGATGATATTATACAACCAGTTTACTTAGTACATTATTCACGGTCCACAAGCCACATTCTACTTACGGAAAATTAAAATAAGCCAAGCAAAGTATTGTGTACAACTTTCAAACTTCCACACTCAAGATGTGTTTGAAAACTGTTTACACAACGCAAACGAGTGCTTAACATTCGAGTTTTTATTATAACTTCAATATTCACATCTCGTTATACGATAATCACTTCGACTATTTTTCGTTCTTCATAGAAAAAACATGAGTAACTTTGGACTTTTTACGTCTTTAGCATACTATACAGAACTAGCTTACTAGTTTTGTATAATAGTACTGGAGAGGTTTATCTAAATAATAAAAAGTTTGATCACGAGGCGGGATTCGAACCCGCGTCTTTTTGCCATACCGTAGTATTATTCTATTCTTTCAAAATCTCTCATTTATTTCAATGCTAAAAACTAAACATTAAATATGCTGTTTGTTCGCATTCGAAACGAAATGAATTCGTCATCGGTTGTTTATTTTCTGTTTTTAGAAATTTATTTATTGATCCTGAAAAAATTGCAGAGCAAATTCACACATAAACATAAACAACAAACCAATATAATTTACAATAAAACATGAATATAAAGCTATTTAAATTCTAAATTACATATTTTAATATTTTAGGAAATATGACAAAACACTATTATAACAAAACGATTGATAGTAAGTTTTATTAGATAGAAATTGGTTTTAAAATTTAATTAACGATGACTGTAGACAAGCCTGTGTTATCGCAGTATTTAATTGGGATAAAAAGTTTCCTATCATCCAAGTCATTATGTCGAAATCACAACCACTTCGAGTCCACTTGCTTAATGTAACTGGCTGATCCAACAGACCGTGCAATTTTATAAACATACATATAACTGGTAACCTTATTGACCTGGTGGATAACTACCTACTACAGAAACACACGTAGATATAATTATTATTAATGTTGTATATTATCTTATGACGGATGTCGTATGACATCTGACGCTGACACGATTTCTTTCTCCATTAGCGTAAGCGAGCCAAATTATAACTAGTTATTTAAAATATACATCACGATTACAATTTTCAAAAAATTACCTTATAAGTTGGTGTTTCCATAAAACTTGATTATGGAAATATTACATTTAGTAGTTGCCGACCAATAGTGCGTTCTTGTAAATTCTTATTAACAACGTAATTTCAATTCACTTACTACCCACCTAATGGCTACATCAAAGTCGACGAGCTTACGTTATTGGGCATTTCTCATCTCTTCATATCTTGAGACATGCATTCACCTGACAAAGGCTGTACAGATAAGGGAATATCTTAGTTTATAGCGAATTAACATAGAGGTATTGTAATTGGATTTCATTATGAACGAAGTTATCGGCTCTGTTCATGTTATAAGTCTAATTTGAATTTCGATAGAAATGAATATAACGAAGTACCTGTTTATGTTTAAAAATTAATTTCGCTTCAGACATAATATTTTTTTTAGTGGCTAACATGGTAAAATTTTGACAGATAAATAAATAAACTGCGGTTAAATAAAAACGAATTGTTGAGCAATGATGGCTTAGTGATTAAGCACTCGAGCTAAAAAGCGAAAAATCGGGGTTTCGAGAATGGACGAGCGTACAAGAAATAAATTGATTTTCCAATTTATCTGCGTTATTCGCATTGCCTTTGCTCGAAACGGTCAAATAAAAAATCGTGAGGAAACCGGCATAAAAATGCATCAAAAGTTCAACGACATTTGACATCTCTCGCTCTTGGCCAGCGTAGCGGATTATGGCCTGGACCCTCATAGGAGGAATGTCCCTGCAGTGTTGCACTCCCTGTCCTGTTGTACTGTCCCTGCAATGGAAACATAATTTCCATATTTGAAGTCCCCACTGCAGGGAACGTTTCGTTTCTATTTCATCACCAACATGGAATAAAAAAATAACTAATAATATAAAAATGTAATCAAATAAACAGCGTTAAATTCATGCCAACACAGCTTCGTATCTCGATCTGATACACACCGATAACTAATTTTTCCATGAATGTACAATGTTAACCTTAAGCAAGATTCTAATATCTTGTAAGTATCGGGATACATAAACATTAGTATACAAATCCATTCCTAAATATAATTGTGTATCGATGAGCAATGGACACGTTATCTGTATAATATGTTTTTAATAGGTGCTTATTTAATTTATAGTTTCTTAGCATTGAAATGAATACAATTTTTTAATGAATATGAAGAAAAAATATGAAGGTACAACATTCAATTGACTCTTTTTGAAAGAACTGTAAGATGGATCTTTTAAATTGTAGATACTTAATTTTGAAAAAGATAATTCTTGGTATGCTTTTCTTTTCATTAATATATGCGCTATGCATTGGCAAATATATGCTATTAATTTAGTATTTTATTAATTGCTTTATTTTGAAATCGTTACGTTCAAAAGCTTTTGAAATCGAATATCGATTGCATTTCTGTTATATTAATATTATGAATTAGTATTGCTGCGTAATTAATGTTTAAAAAGAAGATTAATTAATATTCAGTGACAAAATAGTGACTCTATTCAAAATTAAGTCTTTGGCTCGAGGTCATACTTTCTCATTAAAATAGAGACATGTATGCTAAAATAATGATAACAGTCCCAAAACATATCATGGAACTAAAAATTTAATTTTTTTTATTTATGAGACATAATCTCTATACTAAACGAATTATAATGTTAAATACATTTTATCGTCATAACAAAATCTTTCAGACGCTCCCAGTTTACCATTTTCAAATTTCAAATTTTCTTCCTCCAAACCCTTATTTCGAATGTTATGACTATTTGCATTCCAAATCAGTTCAGATAAACATAATATTTATTTATATTGTATTTAGACTACAAATACAATTCCGATATGGAAACAGAAACAACCTGTGTATCGTATACAAGAGATACTGTAATAAGATTTTGCGTGATATATATATTACGTCGTTAACGCATTACGCAAATATACATAACAGAAGAAAAAATAAAAAAGCGATCAAGTCAAAACAAATAACAAGAATGCCTGCGCGTCTTAGAATTTACGAGTGACGTATTAGGTTGTAAAAATGATTACGAGGTTCCCTGCAGCGGGCTCATTTACTGCTTATCATGCCCCTGATTATACCAAGATTGTGGGTGGGAATTGATGACATCAATTTTTATGTCCGACACGTCGTGGAGATACGTAATGAGTTTTAATGGAACACTGTGTAATATGTGTGCTGAAATTATTATTTGCTGTACTTTATACTTTTTGATTTAGTCGGGTTATTCAACTGATATGGGAAGAAGCAGCCTGCCTAAGCATCGTTTACAAATTATATTATTTATGTGAGTCAAGTACCGCTCGAAGCGTTGGTTTTTTATTGCATTCCCAGCAAAAATATTAGTTCTAAATATGTTGACATATTACATTATAAAGAAGCGATTTTTAGTCATCATATTGCAACAATTTTTTAATTGTTTGACCTTTTGATAAATGAATAAAATTTAAATTTTAAAATTTTAACTTATTTTCGAGTTATATGGTTACAATTGGATATAAGAGATTATCAAATGGAAGCAAGCTTTATAATCCGTAAAGAGTTTAATCTGTTTTTACAAGCTCACAAAATATAAATATTTATTGATATCATCCATAACACTCGCGGCGGATACATAAAAGCGTAGGGTTATCTAAATGTAGCGAGCAAATAAAGAGACTCATAAAATAAGCTATTGAAAACGCTTCAGGGGAAAAGTTACAGTTTTATACATTGGTAAACCAAAAATGGTTTTCACCGCTTTATGCATACATACTAGTTTTTATATTTTTATATTGCGATACTTTTTTATTATTCCCGTTCTTATTCTCATAAAAATAGGTTTCATTATGCCGCGTCGCATGTGTACAGCTGTGCTGTGTAAACTTCAATAAATACGCAACGTAAACAGTAAACTTTACTTTCGTAGCGAGAGGAATATTTTTTCGTCTTAAAGATAAATTTGACCTAAAATGTGGAACGGTTTTAAAACAAATATCGCATAAACCTTCTCTCAAGGTTCAAGAACTCCTTGGCTGAGCCTGAGTGTATCGTAAATAAGAAACGAACAAGCACTTGCTAGTCTTCTGTAAAACGAACTTATTTCAAAACTCTGTTTTAAAAGCATTTCTTATTGTATTACTTCTCTAATATATATGAAATTAATGGTGCATCGTAGAAATCTCATTCTTGTATAATGCCATTGTAACTTTTTGTCCTTGAGAAAGCTTCAGTAAAAATATTTACCTCATTATTATATATATATAAGTTGTAATAAAACACTATTTTCTGTAGTTTGTACTACCACAAATAATATTTTCTATCCCAGCTTAGCCTATTAATTAGTAAAGAATATCTCAGATTCAATTAACATGAATACAATTTCAATTAGGGGTCCATTAGATTGGCGTCCTGTTGACGACAAAATGGTCACTGGCCGAAATAAATCGCAAACATGTGACATCAGCCATGTGGCCGGCTCTGACAGCGCAGAATGTATCGAGTGAAATATTAAACTATCGGATTTGAAATCTAGACGTATGAATGATGGAGTTTTAATACATTGTGAAATGCGTTTTGGAAAAGATTGTTTGATGTTATATTTTAAATATAATTATGTTTTGAATATAATCCCGTTTAGTATATCGCGGTAATTTTCAGTGAGAATCGCATGAATGCATACGGTTATATACACCTTCAGCTTAAGGTGGGTAAAATAATTTTAAAACCAGACCAAGGTAAAAATAAAAAGTTCGTTAATTAACGGTTATAATTGAATGAAGGAATAAAATATTTTATAGCTCAATAAAACACACACTCACTTTTAGTTATAATTCTCTCAAGCGTTATAAAATACTGGGCACAGTTCCAGTACCTATTTACGAAACAAAAGATGTCATAATGACTCAAAGCTGAGTTCGTGTACTAAAAAACTTTTAAAATTAATCAACGAATAAAACACACACGTCTCATTGTATATAACAGATGTGAGAAGCATACAGATAAATCGGTTTAAAATTCCAATAAAAGATACAATTTAAATCAAAACCCGACGATGTTGGAAACGTAAATGATCTGATGTTTTCATTTTGTGTCGGCTCCGTACGTGACTATCGAGTCTTTGATATTGGACTGTAACAAAAATGCGGAAGTACGTTGGTTGAAATGTGTCTCAGTATCTTCACAAATATTTCCAATAATAAATACTTGCTACCTTTTAAATGCTTGTACCTTATCTATCATAATGTAATGAGTATTTGTAATATTTCGATTAAAATGGTTCCCCATTCCTTAAAGCACCCCATTTGTAGGCGTGATATGGTGTGTTTTTCCTTGTGTTAAACGATATTTTAGGAAGTATTTTAAATGCTTCCAAATGGATATTGATTGATATCTACTGTTTGATTTCATATTTTAGTGACCCTACAAATGTCTCCAATTAGGCCGTTTGTTTTCGCCTACACAGTTAAATTATTAATTCGCAAAAAACACTAAAATGTTAAAGTATACAGCTGTATAAAAAATTGAAATTTTATCATAATTATTATGAATATTCATTAAACTCCAACGGACTTTAAACTTGCGAAGTTTAAGCGATTCGTTGGTTTAAACTAAAGCATCTTTAAGCTTTTAAACTCACGACGGATTATTTTATAAGAAAATGAAGAGAGATTTGAAACTTCCTTACTGGCTGTATAAGTTATATAAATGATCAATTTCCTATTAAAACTACAAATCAGGGAACTAGGAAAAATATTAATAAATGATTTAGATGAAAACTAACCCGCTCTTTAATAGATGTCCGCTGTTAAGTAAGTATAAATAAAAGGTTTCCTTCTGACTACATCGTACGTAACGCAGTAGCATTCGCAAGCTACTATTTCACACCGACCTTCTGTAAATGTGTACCATACCCGGTGCAAGCTGGCCCAATTCGTGTCGAAGCGTGCTCGACTCCCACATTAAATCCCACTCATATATATTCTCTTTAATGAAAAACCTCTAAAATAAGCGCCAGTGGACATAATAAAGTCGCTTGCTCGTAAATTATGTACCAAAGAGAGTACACACTTCTTCGCTCGACAAAGCGGTGTCAAGGTCGACCACATTGAAAAGAAAATCACGAGGCTTAATTAATTTAGCATCCAGAATTAGTACTTGCTTGTGTTTATTTTTGAGGCCTGCTATACCTGCAATGATGTTTGTGTTAAAATACAGTGATCTATAATTCTATATTTTGTTGCATCCCGCTTTTATAACCTTCACGATGTTACAGTATTATATTCTGAAAAATAAAGTTAATGTTTTATAGTAGGGAAAATCTTAATTATTGAAGCACATATCAATGATTTATAAGAATGTCACATTTGATAAATAATACCAGCTAAATAATAGAGAGAAATTTTTTAAAAGGAAATATCTTACTGTGCTCAATAATGACATACCCAAAAACGTAATAGACATAATAATTTATATTTTAAAAGCAAAATAATGTAATAAAGGTGACAAGTTTTATCAGAACTTAGTTTAACAAGCACTTTATCGCCTCTTAAATATAAGACTAGAATCGTTACATGTTATATAAAAATAGCCTAGTATTTTTCATTAAATTAAGCGACATGTTTACAAAAACCTACCCAGCTAAACCCCGTTGCTGATATTTCTTTGTTTTTATTTTTCATTTCAATTAGACAAAAGCATCTTTGACAAATTTTATATAATATAAACTTGCGAGCGGAGAATTTAATTTAAAATATTAATTTACATCGTCACATGGCGTTTTTAATTTTAACATGAAATTACGCGTTCAGTTCATGATTATGGGTGGAAGTAAAACTAATTATTGGACATGAAAATTAGTTCGCTCTAATGCTGCTTAAATTAGATTTTATTACTACTTCTTGATTTTAATTATTTGATAAGGCTTATTTAATTTTGATTACAGATGACGGTAACTGTTCGTATTGAATGGAATATGATTTTGTGTAAAGAGACAAAGAACAATTTTGAATATTTTTTGTTTCACATTCATTAGGAACGACGAAGGAGGTCGCGTCTGTGGCCCTGATTTGTCATCTATTATGGTATCCAGAGTATTTACACACAAATATGTGTAATATATATATATATTTCTTATTTCACACTATCAGTAATAAGTACATGTATTTCTGCTTCTAGTATTCTTTATGTCATATTAGGTAACTAAGCTGGTGGTTTGCCTAATGGTAAGCGACCACCACCGCCTATGAGCGTACACAGAGGTAGTGCCTCTGCAATGCGCTGCCCGCTTTTGGGACAAAGAATAAGGATTGACGACAGAAAAAAGGAATGGAATGGGAAGGGTATGGAAAACAAAATGGGCATCCGGCTCCTCCACACACGTCCGAGTGTGATACTTCCCGGGTGCTAGTTGGCCTAGTTCGTGCTAAAGCGAGCTCGACTCTCACATAAAAAGTAGTAATCTTATATTCACACTTTAATGTTTATATAACAACAATATAAAAACATATATAACAACAAACATAATTATTTTTGGCTACCTGAGCCCCGCGGTTTCACCCGTGTAAGTCTGTATCCCGTAGGAATATCGGGATAAAAATTACGTATTAAATTTCATTAGAATCGGTTCAGAAGTTTTTACGTGAAAGAGTAAACACCCATACGTACATAAAAACATCCATCTATACTAACAAACTTTCGCGTTTCTAAGTAGGATTAAAAATATTAGTAGGATTATAATGGACGTTCACATGTGCATCTGTAGCCTGAGTTATTACAAAATATGTAGTATTGTAAATAAAACTTCTGCGATATAAATCACAGGCTTGATTCTCGTTTGAAAAATAGCATGTCTAGTTCATACTTGAATTAAAGAAAAATTCATGTGATGTAACAAATATATTATTGAAACTCAAACAAATGCTAGAGAGTTCTATGCTATTTGCATTTGTTTCTCCTTTTTTCTGGAAACGTGTTAGTCGGTCTTCGATATATAAAGGCATTTATAGAACTAAATACGTATTTTTATTTAAAACGTGTGGATTATATTTAGCCCAAATTTCAATACAAAGGTTTGAACTCAATGAATGCACAAATTTTGGAATGCATTCCGCATCACTGGGAAAATAGAGGTTTTGTTATTTTTGCGGTGCATTTTAAAACAAATACTTCTTTAATTATAATTATTATAATGTGAACTGAAATAGTAGCGACTTATTTTTTCACATTTATTGTTTCATGCTTCGGGTTTTAACATGTGTTGTACATATAATTGAAAATATCTACGGATTGCGTATTGCATATCTGTTTGCATAAATTTATGGTTGCGATCAAAATGGTTTGATCAATATCAATTCTATAAATCAACGTTCATCTGACATTTTATTTTTATTAGTAAAGTAAATCATTCGTCGAACGGTTTTAGTTCAAATTTGTTAAAAAATGTTTGTGTGCACTATTTTATTCTAACGAACGATGTTGTCATATCAAACTAACAGTAAATTCGATTTATTTATATTTGCAAATAATTGTATTGGATACTTTTAAATTTGACCGTTGCAAAATTTGTATGGAAGTTACAAACTTCTCTAAAACACTTATATTAATTTGGGTTTATTTTCTCCGCTGGTTCTTGGCGAAATAATTTTTTTTCAATTTTTAGCGGGCACCTGAGCTGGTGGTTCACCTGATAATAAGCAATCACCAACACCCATGACATTGCAGAGGTAGGACCGCTGCAAATACGTTGACAACTTTTAAGGGGTAAGGGATAAGGAAAGAATTAAGATAGGAAAGAAGGAATGAACTCGGAAGAGAAGGGAAAAGGAAGCGAGCCTCCGGCTCCTCCACTCACCGCACGATACACAATAGCATGCTATTACTTCAAGCCGGTTTTCTGTGGGGGTGTGGTACTCCACAGGCGCGAGCTGGCCCAGTTCGTTCATTGATCGTACATTGTATCAATTTTCTTTTATATTATGTTATAAGTTGTAAGGGATCATCAAGTATTTGATGGATTTTGCTCCACTTAGTGGAATTGTGGTAATAAATAAAAAAAATATAAAAAATATACAAACATAAAGATAAAGCAAGAACCTAGGACACGGTTATATAATCAACATCTTATTAACTTCACTTGCATGTTTGTATGCTCGTTTATATTATATGTTACCGACTTTTTTAGAGTCGATTTCGACGCGCTTTAAGTGGACATGTTAAATTTATGCTTCGTACACTTAACAATGATCGGTGATGATACAATAATTTAATTGGATAATACATGATTTTATCTTATTTTCCTGATTCGGATCGCTGAGATTAAATAATTTATTTCCTGACGTACTCTGTACAACAGCAAGTGAAATTAGTACTTAGATAATTCTATCGTTACGGTGTGTTTAATTAGTTTTTTTACTACATTTCTTATTATTATTTTATAATTATGTATTTAGTTTTTTTTGCTATATTTATTATTATTTCCTTAACAATAAAAATAGGAGTGAGCAAATCAACAATGTAGCTTGTACAATAATATCCTATTTTTAAGCATTTCCCAGCAATATTCAAGCTGTTTATTTCCATTGTGGATTAAACAAAATATTTGCGGTTTCGTATCGATACTTGATAACGCTAGTTATTGTTATTGTAGGAATCTATTTGTTCAATACATATACTTTATAATAATTATTAGCTTCACCTGAATGTTTGTATATATCTCAATAACACTTTAAACGTTTAGATTTATTCAAAGTGTGTATCCTTATCGATTACAACTTAATAATTTCATGGTTTTATCCTATTGTCCTGATGGGGATCGCCAGGATTTTATTATTTCCTTGCGTATAGGTACCCTGTATAGAATCAAGCGAGACATTTCAGTTGATTATATCTTTAAAGCAGTTACGAACTGGGACTTCAAGCGAAAAGGTGGTTCGAGATTGGGCGAGCGTGCCAGAAATAAATTGTATGATATGGAACATATATATGTTGATAATTTTTAATTCAAGAACTTCTTTCTATCCTTGAAATTCAGCCCATAATAAAAAATCCAACCTACCACTTACAAGTATATTATTAGTAGCTTAGTTCTTCTAGACACGTCATTTTATATAAACCAATAAATTTTTCGCGTCTAAGTCGGGCTATTACAAATATTGTTCAGATATCCAGGTATATTTATTATGTGAACTGCAACGAGTTGATCCTGTTTAAGACCTAACAAAAGCGTGAGCTAATCTAATTTCGATGTCCATTCACCACAGAACGCGTTCTTGCTTGAACAAGCTCCGTTTGAGAACAATACCACCAATTATAGTCGTGTCCTATGCATTGGTCCTGTAATCTACTTGCTCTACATATTATGTATTGCTAATCTGATTGCGGTAAAACCCTGTTTTCTCCCTTCTTGTTACCTGCATCCACATAGGAGGCATGTATCGAGGTATAAAAATTACTCGTATAAAGAAAGAAAACGTTTATTCAACTCCATAAGACAGAACAAATAAAAAACGATTAAACATGAACACAATTAACACATAAGCAACAACAATACAGTCAAAATAAATATGTCAATAAAAACAAAAAGTGAAGCCAAACAAGGCAGCCACTCAGCGTACGTTGCAACGATTGGAGCGCCATTAGGTATGGTCACAAAATTACAAGAATCATACACTATGAAATTTAAATATATAAAAATAACATCGATTTTAATGATCCATACACAAAATAGCACATATATGTTAGTTAAAACTTTTTTTTTATTACAATATTTTTACGGAAATTTGGTCACTATACAGTCATGAATAAGAACTATAATTGATTAAAACGTTCAATGCAATTTGAAAGTAGGTAAGTTTTCATTACCTTTCTCTATAAACTCTAATTAACGATCTCATTTACCTGCGCTTTGAGGTCTGAGGCCAGCCAATGTGTGAGTCAATTACACTTGCAAATTTTGCTCCAAAGGGTGCAATGTTTAACTAAATGGAATTTGTAAGTAGGATGTACTTACATTTGCAACAAATATTTACATATACAATGGTATTGGACAAACACAATAACTAGATATTGCGTTTACATTTGCGCCTCTATGAAATATAAAGAGGTTTTAATGCAAAACTGACAAAATCACCGATCGATTCAAAGAAATGTTTATCTTGTGTTCACAATATTTCCCACAGGTGTTGGAATTATTATATAAATGTAATAATCCCTATCTTGATTTACATATTCTAATATAAATAACAAAATATTGTCCTATTAAATTAAAAGTGCCTATAACTGCCCGATGCAACGAGCAGAATTTTTATTTTTATGAAAGTAATTAAAGGGCTTTGTGATTCTACCGATAAATACAAACTTAAGCAAGTATTTTTTCCATACATTTGTTATAGTTGAAAAATAAATCTGTCGCAACTTTTTAGTCCAAAAATTGTCGCTTTTAAAGTACGATAATTAATATATTATTTATGTATGTTTAACTTCATTTTGTTTTAATATAAACCACACATATATTTTCAAGTATCATTATATGGTTGAGGACAAGCTATAAATTTCTAATTCAGACAAAATTCACTTCACGGATGATCGAATACAGGACGTGTTTGCAACTGGTACCCTAACTAGATAGCTTTTCCTCCAAGTAAGGCGAATATTAGAATTAAGTAACAATTGTAATAAAAATATGTTTACATCGATATTAAAAATAAAAATTTAAAAAAAATTCGAACTTACTTCCTACGCCTCACCTTGCCCACGCATCAGACCTAGACCCAACAAAAACATGTTCAACAAGTTAAAAAACAAACCTAAGTTTTCTCATTTATCTATTAAAAAACTTAAATTAAAAATCCGGCAAAACATAAATGTGCTTATTCAACATAATACATTAGAAATTAATAATTTTCCTTAAACATATTATTCATAATTCATAACATATTCATAGTATATTATACAGGTCAGTAGTTAAGTCATAAATCTGTTTCATTTTATTTCAAGCGTACTTCGGCCAAAAATTTCCAAGCAGTCCTTCGTCTCCTAGATTCAACAACATGAATAAATCATTTATAAAATGCGGATCTCATGTTAAGAATGAAATACTTGTCTCTATAAATCACGGACTTTCTTTGTTACCTATCTACGGTCTATTTTCATGCTATAGAGTGTATGTGTACAAATTATCGTATTGATTTTATAATGTTCGTTGAGATTAATTCATTGCATTTATTTTGCGTGTATTGTATGTATAATTTCTTGCGTAGTGATTAAACTATTGCATTTTTAAAGCACGCTCCAAAATTGAATGAAGCAAGTCTTTATTTAAATATATAATCTCATTTTCGTTGATATTTAATAAAAAACTCTATTCAACATAGTCAATGTTAATAAGTAAAAATTTATTCCTAGACCAATAAGCTAAATAAGATGTAGCAATCAATGGCTTCTCAAAACATTAATTACGAACGTTTCCTTACTTCAGAATGGGTCCTATTAATTTCTAGAGTTATTGTATCCCCAATTGAGTCTCATGTGAACCTTTTCGCTTCAATCGAGTCTAGGGTCGTGATTTATGAATATTGTAGCTGTCCCCAAGAGAGGCTTTGAACGTGGTTTCTGTTTTAAATGGCCGAAACTAGGCTGGAGTTTAGATGTGAGCTCTACAATCAGCCTTATTGGTGATACAAGCTTATTTCCTTGGAGGCTTAGTGATGCAAGATCCTCTTGTGCCAATAATTTATGTTGGTGTGATTTCAAAATCGTTGCCTAGAACAACAGAAATAATAACTTACACAATGATTTAATGTGTCGAACAGTAATAATTTACTTATAATATAATTTTATTCATAAATAGCTTAGCAAAAAAGCTTTTTATTTTAAAATAATTTTGTTTTATCTTGATTAAATAATGTTTTGTTATCTGTATGTAAGGGTAATACGCTTAATATTAACGAAGTGAAGAGATGAAATCCCGCGAAGCATTCATAAAAATCGATTGAAATATAATAAGCTTTATCTCCAAAAATAACATGATTTTAAATTCGTCCTCAAATTAACAGTAACAAAGGCAAATTTCCTATTTAATTTGCATTAAATACAACTTCCCTTCCTCTCCTCTATCTTAACGCGGCAAGTTAAATCTTAAAAAGTAAATGCTATCATCAAGTCAGCTTAGGCTGTCGGTAGCGCAGCCTTGTGCGTTATCTCTTATCGGGCCGGTGATAAATGGCAAATGAGTCTAGTAAGGCATCTTTCTAGAGACAAGGTTTTAGGTGACTTTAAGCGGTCTTTAGGTTACATCTTTATCTCTTAAATGAAACCGTGAAGTTGTCATTATCCAAATATTTTCGCAAAATGACTGCAGGAAATCTTAAGTACATTTTACAATTTGTAACGTTTTAAGTTTGTAATCGTAACTCTCGCGCATATATTTACAATAATACTGCTTCTCTTTGACCACCAGGTTATCTGCTAGAGATCATTGTCTTTTCGATAAGACCGCCTATTGTGCTCTAGAGTTTATATAATATGTATATTCATTTTATTCTTGTTTTTATCCTTTCGTACGCCATAAAGAACTTTTCTTTTTATCTTCTTCTTCTTTGTCGTGTCGCTCTTGACAGAGCGGTCGTGGTCTTCATGTTGTATCAGATGTAACCCGCTTCACG